>NC_135549.1:16082341-16382341 GCF_964340395.1 Glandiceps talaboti
CAACAGTAACATGTAAATTAGGGCTAATATTTGTCTTTTTGGTAAAAATCTCTTTAGTTCCTAAACTATTGAGCAGATTGGGTTTAATGCACATGGGGGTGTTTAGATGAAGAAATATTAAGCATATAATGATCTCATAATCAATATGCAAATTAGTTGTAAAAATGTTAATTTTGGTCAAAAACTTACATCTCATAAAGTACTTGGTCAGTGAGAATGAAGTACAATATTGGCCCTAACAACCATGACCACGCCCTTAGCAACAACCAAATACCAGTACATTGTGCTAATATAACATCATCTGGTAGGCAAGTGAGTAAACATTCAAAAAATGTATGTTTAAGTATCCCTAGCAACCATGACCACGCCCAGAGTAACAGCCAAACGGTGGTGTCTTTCACAAAGATAACAACAGGGATTTTTAGACAAGTGAACTAACATTCAAAAAGTGTATATTCAAAATGTGTGTGCAAATATTCCTAGCAACAAGACAACGCCAAATAGCAACAGCCAAATGATCACATATATTGCAAAGATAACAGCAGGGATTAATAAACAAATGAATAAACATTCAAAAAATGTATGCAAATATACCTAGCAACGAGACCACGCCCATAGCAACAGCCAAATGATCACGTATATTGCAAAGATAACAACAGGGCAGGATAGGCAACTGGGTTATCTTTCAGCAAATGAACACCTATACCTAGCATGTATCAGCATGTGGATAAACACTTTTTTAAAACTGTACAGTTGTGCTACAACGCCATTGGGGCTATTTTATGATTTGGCGATAATCTGTAGCTCAAAGAAAATATCACAGTGTTGGTAGATTTTGTTGTGACAGGTGATGATATGCAACTGAGTGTAGCCAGGTGATGAAATGTATGTAGTCAGGTGAATGTAGTGCCACACGATAACATGTAGCAACCTGAGACAGAGTTTTGTATGCGTCGCTCCAGACGATAAAATGGAGCAAACTTTACATAATAGTAAGATTTTTGTCGAGCCAGACGACAATTTGGTTCTACTCAACTTATTTCAATTATAATTATGTATTTGATATACGATCAAGCCAAGCAAAGCCGTTTATATATAATACAACTTCCCGTGAAGCGCGAAATTAGTTAAATGCGAGTAGAGTTGGATTGTGTCAACGCGACATCGTTATGTCATATTGTGTCCTCGCTCTCAATTAGGTTACGTTATCCTTTAATCGAATTTAATGCAAAATGTAATTTAACGCCACCTAATCCTAATTGCATTCCCCCCCCCCCCCCCAGTGATCCCTTTTAGTGTATATTAGCGCGATAGAAAGAGAGCACACGATGGACCCAAACAATCAGTCATTTAATTGACTCACATTATCATGTTTCTATTTACCAGATATATAGTTCCATTTGACGTATTCTTCGTATTTGAACAGCTGTATTATGCCTCATCGGGAAGAACTACGAATCGGTAATATTGTCGTTTTACATTCATCCTTTCTGTTGTAGTAATACTTCTATAAAATGCAGACATCACGCCGATAGACTGTACGACAGAGTACTATTGTGTCTCATATTAGAAATCTCTCTATGTCCAGATAACGATTTAGTATTGTCGTTCACTTATACGAGATCTGAATAATCTAAATTGTTGCACTAGGATAGCAGATGTAATTAAATCATGTACACACAGCTATCTTGAAATGTTGTCCTTGATTCCTGTGACGCTGCCTTCGGTATTCTAAGAGTCATCAGAAACCCCATTGCGCCAAATACAAAATAAACCTCACTTCCTACATTTGAATGAACCAAATTGACAGGATTCTAGACTGATTCTGGTAGATTTTAACACAATTTGTTTTGAATAATTATATACAATTTCTACAATTTATAAGTATGAAAAAAAATGAAAAATATGGTATGTAATTAGGTCT
Organism: Glandiceps talaboti; assembly: GCF_964340395.1. NCBI lineage: Eukaryota > Metazoa > Hemichordata > Enteropneusta > Spengelidae > Glandiceps > Glandiceps talaboti. The sequence continues at coordinate 16,084,266 of NC_135549.1, forward strand.
TGAATAATGGTTTTAAGTTTATCGTAAAGGCTAGTCAGTCGGTGTCACTTCATCATTTAATATGTTAGCCACTGATTGACATTTGAATTTTAAACGTTTACTATCATTTCGACTCGAAATCTTAGCCGGCACAGTTCTCTATTACATGCCACGGTAGCTTCATCAGTAAGTTGATTTAGAGTAACACAAATTGATGTTCCAACTTCCTTAAACTAAACTCTTCATCGAATGAATATATTATTTGCCATAAAACTATAATATTCAGCTATACAAAACTGGATCAAGTAATGAATACATCAATAAATCCTAATCACTGGACAGTCAGAATGGTTAATAAAAAAGTATCTAAAAAAAGTACTATTGTGCCTTCAGGCTTACGTAAATGTGTAAGTTGTGAATGAAGATATTCGGTTTAAACAAAGAAAGAAAAACAAGACTACTGAAATTGAATATTAATGATAATTTATTATAATGGTACATTATAACACACGATATTAATCGCACCACGCTCACTTAAAATAGATAATTATCCAACAATCTCATATAAATATATAATAAGTTTCAGAAATTGAATACAGAATATATTTAGACAGGTATAGTAGACATTATATACTAATTGACGCCTTTATGTGGTTGTTCATTTCATACCAGGGTTGCTATGGAATCAAACCTACAAGTCGTAGTAGACATATATTAATTGACGCCTTTATATAGTTGTTCATTTCATACCAGGGTTGCTATGGAATCAAACCTACCTCAAGTCATTCTGATATCCTACAGGGTATTGCATTACTTGTGGTGAGGTAATAACATATACATGTTAATGATATAGCAAAACATTCTATATAATTGCACGAGATGAAACATTCAATATTTAAGAAAATAATATAATTCTTACTGTATTGTAAAATATACCTTAGGCCTATAAAAAATGTTTGGTTCCGATTACCACACCCACCTAGTTTTTCACGCCGACCCTAAACTTTTTTTTACGTATTCGAGAAAAAAAAGATAATAAAATTACGAAAATTTTGAAATCTCGCAAGAAATAGTGGACATGAAGCCGTTTCTAATGGGACCTTTTATATAGGGAATACGACAGTGCCTGAGCCCCATTTTAAACGAAAAAATAAAATTCACACTATCACATAATACATATCAAACAACCGTCACTCCTTCCAACATGACGTGAGTGGTCATATTACATGTACAAGGAATCATAGTGCATCTTATCATTCAGAACTAATTATCCCTTTCGCAATGATAACACAAATAAATCTTTGATTTAGAGAAAAATCTTCTTTACGTAGAAGACATAATATCATTCCTAGGGGCAACAACAGACCTCCTTAGATTTTAATTATATCCATCAAGTTCGTACAGACTCGATTTCCCTTACGTCGATGGAATTAGCGCCATCATCACGACTTGTCATCGAACCTTATATAATTACATAGCGAACAGCAATTTTACAGTAATAAATTTAACTCTTAATTATCAGTCGCATTGCAACAAAATATAGCATCCTTCTTGAAACATAAGGGTGCATTGCTAAGGGCATTGCCGTGAATTTGTATATTAGGAGGATTCAGAAAGCAATTTGTCTTGTGTATAAACAGAAACCAACCCCCTGGACCATGATATACAAAATGAAGGCCTAAAATATGTGCTTGGTTCCGGTTACCGGACCCCACCTAGTTTTTCACGACAACCCTAAACTTTTTTTACGTATTAGAGAAAACAATAATAAAATCGCGAAAATTGTGAAGTCTCGCAAGAAATAGTGGATGTGGAAACTGACATCAACTTAAAAAGACAGTATAAAATTGTTCTTCCAATCTGTAATGGCTGTACATCTGATGAGAAGAAACCAATAACACAGAGACAATATGGAAAACGACGGAAAATATACCTACATGAAGTAGACATTCACATATTCTTTTTAAAAAAAAACATATTTAAAAAAAAATCTGCCTACCCCACATATTCTAAAATTGAGCGTAATCGGAACCACACAAATGTTTTTTGTTAGCCCTAAAGGAAATGAGAATAATTGGAATGAAGATGGATTACCAACCTTAAAGATGCCTTCGGGGATAACATTATCATCAAATCATACTTTAGTCTAAGTAGGTCTAGGGGTCACTTCCTTATTGACTTTTGAAATGCCTACGCAATGCTAATCAACGGCAAATTATTATTAAGCTTATTATTCCATGTTGTTTTGAGGTGACCCTTACCATGTACCTTTTTTTTTTTTTAGAGTTTGCTATTCGTTAAAAACAAAGATTCTTACATTTATTTCGTGTAAAGGTAATGGGCTGATATGGCTTCATTTTAACAAGCAAGAGTCATAGAATTGATCTTGTTATATTTAACACACGTTGCCTTTTATGCGGTGTCCATATTGACAACTTACCTTAATTTAAAGAAAGGAAACACTCAATAGTGTAACATCACATCAAATCTTATCTGATAGTTATAGTACGTGTCAAAGGACATTTACTATTTTTGTGAGGACTGTTTTGGTTAACCTGTCTGTTATTGCACCGAGGACAAAATAACTGATGGGTTAACCAAAACTGTCCTAATACAAACAATACATGCCCCAGGACGTGTACTATAACGAAGTTATACTTCGAATTCGACGAGTTTTTAGGTTTTTCATCAGAAAGTCAACCTTGTTATCTACAGCTCTGTTATGTAACCTCTTACCCTTTATCATGATAATTACAAAATCCGCTTTAGAAATTAATCCCATCCTGCACTTCTCGGCCAAAACCATACGATGTTTTCCCCAAACGTTTAGTGTGAAATCCACGAACCTGGCAAGGACTCGTTCTGTAACGAAATGAAAGTCCCAAATCGAGCAGTATTTCCATTTTACTCAACTGTAATTCTGTTATTTACCCTTGTATGGTGCACATACGCATTGTCAAGTCAATGAACAAATTATATATAGAGACCTGCTTTAGCACATGTCACTTTGTAGTGAAGTGGTTATAGAACATGCCTTTGGATAGATAGGCTCAGAACTCAGAACAATTTCTTTGTGTGAAAGTGTCCTGTTAACTAAAAAAGTGTCCGCTAAATGAAATTGAGAGCACAGTTGAAACCATAGAGAAGAGTCGGAAAGGAGTATATATAACCTTAATTATATTATTATTATTATTATTATATTAAAGTCATATTTCAAATTTATGTCAATAGTTTTATTATCTGTAACATGTCTTCCTTGATATGAGGTCGGAGGTCGGTTTTTAATCAACACAGCTTCTCTCTATATTCTTTGACGAAGGAAATATAAGGAAATATATGTATGTATGTATGTATGTATGTATGTAAGTCTGTCTGTCTGTCTGTCTGTCTGTCTGTCTGTCTGTCTGTATGTATGTATGTATGTATGTATGTATGTATGTATGTATGTATGTATGAATGAATGCACGCACGCACGCACGTATGTTGTGTGTGTGTATGTATGTATGTATGTATGTATGTATGTGTGTGTATGTATGTATGTATGTATGTATGTATGTATGTATGTCTACCTCCTACTTACCTACCTATCTGTCTACCCATCCGTCCACCTATCTATCTATCTATCTATCTATCTATCTATCTATCTATCTATCTATCTATCTATCTATCTATATATCTATCTATCTATCTACTTATCTATCTGTCTGCATGTGTACTATACTTACTTGCCTGCCTACATACCTACCTACCTCAGAGTCTCTGTCTATCTCTCTGTCTATATGTCTATCTACCTGGCTGCCGTGGATGTGTGTTAATGTGCGCACATGTTGACACCCTCAAGTAATATGCACGAAAATCTATTTCTTTGAAGTCGTCATATTACTTCAGAATTGACTGTCTTGTTTTAATATGACGAGAAAACCATACAAGGTGTATATTTCATACTATGCATTCATTGCTTTGTCAACCAACAGACTTCATGCCGTAACATTGAATTTAATCAATATGGTTGCATTCAACCTAATTACAAATGTAATTACTCTTGTCATAAAGCGTATCGTATAAACATAACAAAGTTAATTTGATATTCATATGCGGTGATGACAGATAATGATTATTAAACGTGAATTATTTTCGAATTAGACTTGCAAAATACTCCAAACATTTGGTAAGGAAATGAGAAACTATTGTGAAACGTAAAAAAAAAAGTTTCAATTCCATTAACCAGTGTCGATATATTGAATATTACATGTACCGTATAATTGGCATTGTCCAGTTTATTGACCCAAACTTGGTATTTAAGATTTTTGAAGTCGCTTTTCTTGAATTAATTAAAGCGATGACGACATCATTTTTCTTTTCAACTGCCGCAATCGTTAAGGAAATTCATCGCATCATTTATTTCCATGGCAACAACCAACAACAATAAAAGTATTCAGACAGTTGTAGCATTTATTCTCATCCCACTTTATTTACTTTTGGATAGCTTTTTTGCAACATAAACAAAGCAGTGACTGCTGTGTGCAGACAGACAGTCTGTATGGCTGTTTACTGTATTTAATGACGATTGAATGATGCAATCATAACTATATTACGTTATATCATTGGAATAAAAATAAAACCATACAAAATGATTATCTTTTTAAAATCCAATCTTAATGTTGTGTTATCAAATTTCCTGGTATTTGTATATACTATTCAGGTGTTAAATTGTCAGAGTGGAAACCCGTCCATTCAAATCATAATACGTACGTCGCTGCAATTAAAATCACCCAGTAATACTCAAAAGTCAAACTGAAATCGACGCGCTTATGCTAAATGGTATACAAGGACACTTCTGCATAATAAGAGGGAAACAATTTCTTATTTAAGGTTGTTGGGGTCGTCACAGGGAGAATTTGGTCGTAGGATGACAAATGTCTCTGTCATATGCAGGTATGTTTGTATATTTTTGGTCAAAAACCTATAATTCCAAAACTACTCAGCTAATTGGGCTGAAGTTTAACAAGGATGCATCTGTGGGTGTATAGATGAAAAAATATTAGGCATATAATGATCTCATCAGTAATATGCAAATTAGGTGTGAATTTTGGTCAACAATTTATATCTCAAAAAGTACTTAGCAGTGAGACTGAAACTTGGTGAGATGTTTCTAGAAGTGTTATTCTGCAGATTTTCTTCAAAATATTTTGACACAATTGGCCCTAACAACCAAGACCACGCCCTTAGCAACAACCAAATGGCAGTATATTTTGGTCAAAAAACATCATCTGGTAGGCAAGTGAGTAAATATTCAAAAAATGTATGCAAATATCCTTAGCAACCATGACCACACACGCCCATGACAACAGCCAGACGGTCGTGTATTCCACAAAGATAACAGGGATTAATAGACAATTGAATAAACATTCCAAAAATGTATTTGCCTAGCAACAAGACCACGCCCACAGCAATAGCCAAATGATCACATACTAGTATATTGCGAAGATAATGAGAGGATTAATAGACGAATGAATAAACATTTTAAAATGTATGCAAATGTGCCTAGCAACAAGACCATGCCCATAGCAACAGCCAAATGATCGCGTACATCGCAAAGATAGCCACATGGTTGGAAAGGCAACTGGATAATCATTCAGCAAATGAACACCTATTGCTAGCATGGACTTGCATATGGATAAACATTTTAAAAAACTGTACAGTTGTGCTACAACGCCATTGGCGGTATTTTTCTCCCTTACGTTCAAGTTTCTAGCACGTCTGATAATCTAAGTTAATTGACCGGTTGTAATTGTTATATTCATTTTTAAAATGCAGCAGCTGTTGTAACAATTACATAGATTGATGTCTATGTAATTGTCGTAGACTAATTTATATTCATTTATTTAATACTCAAGCTTAGAATGATAGCAACATTTTATTTCCAGATGCGTGAGTGATAAAAATGATAAAAGTGAGTGTTTCGATACATTTTGAATGGATAACTATTTTTGTTCAAACATCCAGATTGTGTGGAAAATGCAGTAAATTGTAATATCGGAGTATTTTCTTATATTGCAGAATTTGTAATGAAATAACATTTCAGTCACTTTTGCAAAATATTAACATTGACGCAATATGCAATACGAGCATACATAAGAGCAATATACTCATGAACCATTATTCGTAATACTCGTTATCATTGAATTAATTAATTTACAGTAGCCATATTTTAAATTGGATGTTTTAAAAGATATTGGTGTACTCACTAGATTGTCTTCAACTTCGAGAATATGTTTCTCGGCCAAATGTAGAAAATGTCATTTTTTATTTACTGCCCCTGTTGTTGCGCATGCGTTAGATGACATGTGCATATACTTATGCATATACTTAATACATTGGTCCAATGTTAAGTCTACAATGAAAAGATTGATTGCCCTTTTAAAACCATTCACCTGCCGTTATGTCAATTAAAGCAAAATGGTTTATTCTATTTCCGATCTCAATCAAGTATCAAAAGTTAAATGGCCTTTTGAAGGTCTTACACCGCAAGTTGTCATACATCAAATTGAACACACCAGGTAAATGCGACTCATATTTCGATCCATTAATCTTTTTCTAAATCACTCTCTTTTTATTTCGTTTTGCTATAATTATCAAGTTACCGTGATAGCAAATATTATAGTTCCATTATAAGGAATACAATTGTTGACGCATCATTGACAGAAGTGCATTAAAAAGTGGTGTAGGTTTACACAAATATAGACACTTATCTAACGGATGGCGCTTTCTAGTCTATTCGTCAAACCAAATAATGACTGATAATACATAATAGCTAGGGTATATATTTAAAAAGATTGTCTCTGTGGAAATAGTTATTGCTAATCTCACCCTTTTATCTCTGTCGGCAGAGTATGTTATCATATCTGAAATAAAAAAGATAGTGATTAGTGAACGAAGCAGAAATAAATGTTCATATAACCATTTGTATCAGTGTGTAAAATATTGGCCAACTCGTTAGATGTACCAACGAGTCTCTCTCAGCAGTGACATAAAGTCTCAATATTATATGTAGCTTTTTTGACGATACAACTGGAATCAAACATCCGTACATTTACCTCACTTGATCTATCTTAAAGACGTTCTCCCCAGTTGGCTAGTCCCTTTCTTTCCATGTTCATGAATGTATTCATTTTTTTCATTATATTTATAATTTTTTTCTACATATTAACTGTTCTTTCGTGGACGGATTACCTTGAATATTTTAAAGTCTTTGTTGATCGATTAAGAAAATTGCCATTAGAAGGAAAATATGACTTAAATATTGATATTAATCCATATCTAGTATTGCAATGTACTCTGGTAGGAAATATTATCAGGTTATCAAAGGGTTAAATCGTAAATTGAAAAGTTAATTATTTAGAATAACAAACAATATGGTTTCACTTGAATCAGATCGGCTCTAGAAACCATTTCCTCTTTTGGATTACGTAGAGTTGTTCAAATGTTATTTCCTATTAACGAAGTCCCCTCGTCATATAGGGCAAAGAGGCAATACCACTAAACTTTGTTATTTGCGCAAACGACTAAGCAGTGCGTGGACTTTTTTGACTTATTGGCAGTGTTACAGCAATTTCCTTTTCAATTTTCGAGCGATCGGTTACCTAGCAATATAAATGAAGGCCTTTGCTCTGGCTCAAAGAAGTGCATTATAGCACATTATACGTCGCATGGGTACAGCCGTTCATTTATAGCAAAGTTAACAAGCTTGTTATGATAGCGTGTAAACGGAATCTTATAGATTTCGAAAAAGGCGACTACAATATTAATCGAGGAAACGTGTCTGAGCTGTGTAGGCGTAATTATTGAAAGTGCACTTATCGACGAAATACCAAAGGGACCGTGTATGTTTGCTATTTTCTAGTTTATAACGATCGCTGAAGAACCATCAGCGGGATATTCCCTTAACAATCTAAAACTCAGGATGTGCTATCATAAAGGTAATGATCGTTCAAAGGCCTTTTGCAGTCACGGTGATCGTTTTCAATATTAACATTAATTTTGAGATCGGTCTTTTTGCGACGAACATTCAAAAAATTAACAAACATGTTATATTTCGATAACTGAAATGAATGTTTAAAATATAGTTTAGAAGTGTAGAAGTGTTGAATGCATTACAGAAATGAAAAAAAATATGCATAATTTATGTAGCATATACAATTAAAATCAGGAAACCTGAAACAAAATGTCGCCTGCTTCGAAAAAACCCCCTTAAAATACTAAAATAGATATATTTGTCGAGTTTGTTAGTAAGATTGTTGTTGAGCCAGATGATAAAATGTAGCAATTTTAGTAAGAATTTTGTTGAACCAGACGGTAAAATGTAGCAGTGTTAGTAAGAATTTTGTTGAAGCAGACGATAAAATGTAGCATTGTTGGTCAGATTTCATTGAGCCAGACGATAAAGTATAGCTGTCTTAGTAAGATTTATGTCGACTTTATGTATCAGGCTCCATGCTTTTAATTGTAACATTGTCTAAATAAATTGTCCTTCAACCATTCATTTAAGTTTTAATCATGAATCTATACATTTCTCGAAACTGTTGATATGAAATGCATATTTTACCAAATTATGTCTAGCTAGTACGTGCTTGTCTCAACGAATCGGATCTCTGTTGTTATTGTTATTTGCCTTTGGTTTCTTTAAACCTTCATATGAAACTTACAAACCAAGAACTTTAATATAGTAATTACAACACTCTGTATGTTCATCATGGAAATACTATGAGTCTAGTCATACCAAATTTCTCTTCTTCCACTCTCGACTGGCAGCAGGTATGTTTCGAACAAATCATTTGTCCTTCAGCGTCTAAACTGGTTCCGACACAATGATCATGATCCAATGCAAATATGCTGTGAGTAGATGTGTGAAACAGTTAGCTTCAATATTGTGATTTATGAAAGTATTTGTCTGTTTAAATATGAACATCTAGCTATCCACCCTCTGATATAATGTCTGTACATAAATGGAATGTCACGTTTTTTTACATTAGCATGAACTTTTGACATCTACCGGCAAATTAGAAAGTTGAAGAGAACCTTTGTATGGGGAATATTTTCTTATCAGCGGCGTCTACTAATCTCACGTAGCGCTATCTTTACAGTCGGAAAAACATCAAAGTAAATCGGGATCATAATGTTATAATGAATAAATGTCATGCGAGCAGTTAGGTAATGTGGTTTCAATTATTAATGCAGGGAGCGAAGAAACAAGATATAAATATCTGTGAAATGTTAAGTATGCCATTCGATTTGATGACTGTCCAAAGAATTGTGTGTGCACCTGTCAAAGCTATCATATGGTATGTACGTGGTTTCATTTATCAACTTGAAGACACATCTTCGTATTCTATTTGATTCGATTATTGGATTTAATGAACTCATCAATTCCCCAAATTGAACTAGATCAGTAATAAATCGACCAAACATGTAAATGAGAATAACTAGTTGGGGTAATAAATCATATACGGGTAGATTATGGACCGATCAGCAACATATGATGCATGCCAAAGAATGAAATAGTGTTTGTTAACTCAAAATGGTACAATCCGATTATCGCCTGTTGTACATGTACTTTGCAATTAGTTAACCTTTTAGTTAATGGAACTCGTGCCGGTTCCAAGGAACATCGCACATATGTCAGTAAATACAACGCCATATTGTCTGTACACGCAGGAGGGGGGGGGGGTTTGCACCTCCTACTCAAGGAGATGGTTGTTGCCTGAGTATACTGTGGATTTACAATTGCCTGTCATTGATGGACATTAATAGACGTTCTTAAAATCACCTAAAATTAAACAGCTCAATATGTCTTTCTGGAAAATCGACTGTATTCTACTGGGACCTAAAAGAATTGTTTGGTTCCGGTTGCCCGACTCGACCCCGCCTAGCTTTTCACTGCCGACCATAAACACCTCTTTACGTATTCGAGAAAAAAAAACAATAAAATCGCAAAAATTGTGTGAAGTCTCGCACGAGCTACTAGATGCGGAAACTGGCATCAGTTTAAAAAGACAATATAAAACTGTTCTTCCATCAGTCTGTAATGGCTGTACATCTGATGAATAACACAGATCTAGAGACCATATGGAAAACAACGGATAACACATTCACGCATGAAAGAATTTTTTTTTTACCCCACCTATTCTAAAATTCAGCGTAATCGGAACCGCACAATTTATGTTTATGCTTTACTCAAGTTAGAATTTCTAACCAAGGGTACACACATCAAAGATTTTAGACACAAGCTAATGTAACGAAGTTCGTCTTTCTCTGGGGGTACATCCGAACGAATTTACATGTAATATTTTCAACAACCAGGATACGGCAAACATCAGAATATCTTAGAAGAAAGGCAGCAAAGAATCGGAAGTTATTATTAGTAAATATGCTCTTAGAGTAAAATGAAGATGTTTGAATGGGAAAGAGTTAACGAGACAAATTCAGCTACATAGCTTGTAAATATTTATATACTAGTTGTAAATCATAGTGATGTTTATCTTCGTCTTACTAACTCGTAGTCAACATATCATCCTGTTGCCATTACTCAAATAAGGTTCAAACTATGCCCTCAGAGCAGTACGCCACATCCGTGAATGTGTTTTGTTTACCCCAACTACACCAATGGCAAACGTACAGCAACGAAGGGGCAAAGTAAAGCCGTGGTTATTCTTTCGATTCGGTGGTAAACTTGATGTATATGTGCCTGTTGATAATACGATTGAGAAACAAACAGTCCCCTTTCATTTTGCCTTTAGTACAGATTCAAACAACACCGTGTAAGAGGAGTGCGCGAAACGATTGACCTTATCAAAGGTGTTTAAATTCAAACTGACGGAAATTTGCCTGTAGGTAAGAACATGAACTAGTTTGGTGATTTAAAAAAAAGTTGTAATCTTGCGTTGAATATTTGATGGTAAATTCACAAATAAATGATCACGACATATGTCTCTTATAGCACCATGAACCTGAACCTCAGAATCAGCAAACAGTAAATCTTGGACTTGTCAACTTGAACTAAATCAATACGTTAATATATACTCATGTCAAGTCATAGCATTGAAATTTCCTTGTGTCACACACTCAAAGTAGGATTGATAATAGTTTCCTCAACGAACCAAAAAAACTACGTTGTAGTATCCATTGTATTGATTAAGAAGACAATGACCTTTCATTAAATAAGTTGTGTTTCCTCATATTATGAATGAAATACTTTGTTCAAAGCATCATAATCAATGCCACATTAACGCTATCATGACTCAGGCTGATGAAGCAGATGCCAGTTTTTGTTTTTTTTAAAAAACAGTACTACCTGATGGTGTACTAATGAGCTATGTTATATAACATATGTTTATTTTGCATTTACAAACATGCCTTGGTGGAGCCCATGACTTTGTACAGTTACAATTTCTCTAAAGACACAATAAGCAAGTCTCCCGCGTCGAACACTCATCTTAATAATTCATAATCTGAATTTTATGACAAATAAATATGACATCCATTTAGTTAATCTATCGTGAAAGTTACTAAATAAAGCGATGTACGTATTGAACTATAGTATCTGACATCTGTGCCAGGTTTGGTTGAAATTGGTATGTGTCACAATGTTCACCACATATGACACTATATTGCACAGCCCTGCATAAATGGCGTTTTAATAGATCCTACCACACATTCATTGGTAACTGACGTAATATTTCAGTGTCAAGTCATTTTGCTTTGTCTTGTAGAAAGTAAAATGGTGGAAAGGGATAAATGAAAGGTGTGGCTGCTCTCTCAGCACTTGCATGTCAGATGTGCACATACACTTTGAACACTTTTTGGTTATTTGGCATTGAACATAGGGTCAAAGGTCAAATCCTCATAAGAAAACTCGATATGAATAATGTGGATGTAGACACTCAAATAACATCTCTATCTACTAGTATTAAGCTTCCAGAGGTGTACAAAATCTGAATTGTTTAATATGACAAATGTTGCCAGTACGTCATTCAGCCATTATCGCGAAGGTCGCAAAAAGTGATGTGCATAATTATGTAGATTACTGTATCTGACATTTGTGCCAGGTTTGATTGAACTTGACCCATGCATGTCAGATGTGTACATACTTACTTTGAACAGTTTGGTTGTTTGACCTTGAATACAGAGGTCAAGGTTAAATGTCAACGTCTCATTAGAAGGCTCAATATGAACAATATAGGTGTAGACACTCAAAGGAGGCCTCTATTTATTAAGGTTCCAAGTAGTGGGCGAAATGTGAATTCTTACAATTCTGGCCGCCATTCGACCATTGCTAATGGCGTGGAAAAGTAAAATCTATACATATAATATCTGGACTACTGTATCTGCCGTTTATGACATGTTTGCATTGAATTGGCATATGCATGTCAGATTTGTACACATACACTTTGAAATCTTTGGTTATTTGACTTTGAACATAGGGGTCAGGGTCAAAGGTCAAGGTCTCAGTAGTAATTTCATCATAGACAAATTAAATATGGATGTAGACACTCAGCTGAGATCGAGTAAGCTTTCAGGGTTAGTAGGCAAATCTGAATTTTTACGACAAACATGGTCGCTATTTGGTTATTACGGCGAGGGTCGCGAAACAAACTGATGCTGACTATGGTAGTATCTAATAACAATAATGGGTTGATACTATCAAAATATATACTAGTATAACAAAACTTTTTATTAGAAAAGACGAAACAAATTTTTGAATCGAAGTTTGAACTATTGTTTGACAATGTAATTCGTGGCTGAAAACATTTATGTTATCAAACCCTTCTATACAAACGACCGTTGTCGATAACCATGATGTACAAGATCAAAAGGGATTGGTTGATTTGTCATTCTAACATTCCGTCCAACAAACCCATTTCGTGAAATTAGTGTTATTCTGTCTATGAAATTGCTTCAGAATTTATTCTAGAAATGACCTGAATTTATCGGACCGAGTATCACCCAAAGTGTTGTACAATATGCATAATTTTAATAAACCATGACGTGGATTGTCAATGTTATTATTGTGGCTAGTTCTTTTAAACGAACAATTATTCCTGTTTAAACCATGTTACAATTAAAAAAGGCTAAAAATACATACAAGAGTAGCAGGGCTAGTGGACCATTAATCCAATAACTATGATGTGTTTCTCCGGTCACTTGGAACGCCTTGAATGAAGAAACTCATAAAGCCATCATTTATTGATAATTGTTGTATATCCACTCATGTACATGTGGTTGTCTCATCATCATCATCATCATCAACAAGAAGTTATTAGATGTATATACTAATCAAGCATTAATATGGTTAAGAAAAGTATCATTTTTCCAATTTTTTTAAGTAGATAATTTCATGCATATTTTAGTAATTGGAATTCAAAGAGATATAGATCTATAGTAACTTGGATGCGACAATTGTTGGGAGTTGTGTGGTCCCCTGTAATGTCCTGCAGTACTGTATACAACAATTTGCCGACTTGCTTCTGCATAGTCATGCCATTGTCCTTTGTGTGGTGTCAGTAATTTAATACACAACTGATGCTATTTTGTGTATATAAATATTGTAGGGCACTGAAAATTAAATTTGTATAACCTATGGTACTAAATTCAGATAGTGTGCTGACATTTAATAGGGTGCTTGAATTTGGTATCGTAAACCCAGTGGCACTAGGTACAAAGTAAGTTAGGGTACGGGTGCTGACATTGGACATTGTGAACCAAATGGTGCCATATGCAGAATGCGCTTTAAAAAAGGTGCTGAAATTTTACATTGTTAATCAAATAGCGCCAAATACAGAATGTGTAAGGGTGCTGAAATTTGATATCGCCAACAACAGAAGCAGTACAAGATTTCTGACTACTCAAACATGCTATCTTCTCTTCGTTATATCTAATCGTACACGTGTATGTAATACACTTTTACAGGTCGGATTCTTTAGGACTGGACAGTAATTAACACTTTCAATAAACCTGTGACGTCATTCGATCAGAAACGGTGTATGCTCGATTTTACATGTAATTAAGACGCCAGGGGCTAGGATTTCATCACGGAAACGAATGTTAGTGGATGAAATGAATAAATGCGCACAAAAAAATATAAAATCTTGCATAAACGCCAGCACTCAGTCCTTAGGGGTATGTACCTGTATGGAGAATTTGCATGATGGTACACACGTGTGAGCAAAAATGTCATGCTATGTAGTGTGATCTAATGTGGTTATGAGAAAAATATTTGTCATATTTCACATGATTCTTTCAGATATGAGATGTTTGAGGTCACACGTTTTGTAAAAGCAGAGAGAGAATACATCTATCAGACCACCATGTGCACTAGTGTCGTATAGTAATGTCTGATATCAAATGAATGCAACACAATATTGAGTTGATCTCGTGTTTCTGACAATGACGCCATTCAGTGTCACAGTTGCCGAGTATAGGTATGAGTCAAAAGGTCACGCGAGAGTTTGTGACTATATTGGTTAGTGCTATACCTTAATAATCGTTCATGTTCATGTTTTAGTCTTACAAAATCATGGATATGTGTGCAGCTGTCAGCTGTGATACTACATGTACTGTTTAAATTCATTTGATACTAGTTCGTAATCACCTTTTTATCATATAACAACCAGACGGTGTAAGTTTAAACTAATGTTGACGTCAAAATATTGTAAATAAGTATTCATACCATATATGCAAATTATGGGGAATAAAGTCTACTGTTACATCACATATTTTGTTAGCATGAGAAAAAAGAGACCTTGCATCGTTATCGTACAAAGATCTGGTTGAAGCTTATGTCAGTCATTTAATTTTTCGACAAGTGAAGCCATGGATATTTAACTGAGTAATAAGATGTTGTTTCTCCTTCCGCAATACAATAACCCCAGTTAGAATTACACAAAGAGGTTTTTAAGAAATGTCAGCTTGGTACCTGACCGCTATCAGATCATTGTATACTCCAGACAGTGATAGGTCTGCTATGAAAATATTAACAGCTTAGTCTCCAGTAGATTGACATCGGTCCCTTTGATTTGCAATATGTTGACGTGCGTGGAAAGTGTTTGAAGCTTTTACTTGTAATTAGTAACCGCCGTGTGCCTAATAGCCCGTGTATTATTTCACCTTCTGGTGTTCCACATATAGCTTTCAGCTATTGGTGATATACGATGATGTCCGATCGGACAACAATGTGGAATGTTTTTTTTTTGGTTGGCCGCCATTTATGTCAAAGAAAACGATACCAGGATCTCAATTAATCATACCCAAAGTAGACAGCAAAACATCGGCAACTGTTTCTTCATTTCCCAAATGCACCATCATAAGTTATGAGCTAATTAAAGAAAATATAATGATTATATTTATGACTGAAAAGCTTTCAAAAGCATCAACTTGTTCAGATGACAAATTGCTGGCAATTATGTCAATGGACCTAAAAAGCAGTATCATATGTTTCTATGTGATGTGATATGTCAATACGGGAGTCAGTTGATGTCGACAACTTGTAATATATTGATCATTGCTGATAAATCATACGGGGGCGATACTTTAAGATATCAATTAAAAGGTTTATTTTCGATTCAGACAATGGTCAAATACATTTTCAATCGCTGTAAAGTTTATTGAATTGTCATATGAGTGAATGTAAACAAAGGTAAAGCAATGCATTGTTGATATTATACTACATGGTGGACATGTCCCGGCTTTTGATAGAGAGATTGTATTAACTTTGTAGCATAATCCCCCTGAATACTATTTGTATTCACATGCCAAATGGGTCTTTATATAAGTATATGCTATTATACATTTAACTAAAATCGATAAATGACATTTGTACTAAATCTTTGGCAATCTGCTATTAACCCTGCTCAACACGAGTCAAATTTCTGGTACTAGTAATTCATGAGGTCCGTACGTGCTTCAATTCTAGTATCATTTATCAACATTTATTTATAGGTTTGAATGGCATACTATGTCGTTACTGATAATAATTTGCGTACGTTACCCTTGCGGCTATGCTGTTTAAGTTTCGCCGCAGTGACATTATTGATTTTGTTAAAATCGTTTAACAAATATTAGCACCTTATAACTTGTGGAACGGACGGATGAAAACTCTACAGACAGTCACTGCTGCAGTGTCCGTTAGACATATTGCGTGCGTAGCAAACATGAATACTGCCTAAAGGCATTTGCAAGTCAATCCATAGCACTGATTTTACTCGATAAAAGTAAATTCATCATTCGTATTGTCTGCATGCGGCAAATGTCAGTATCCCACCACTTTATCACAATGGTAGTACCAGGATACATGTACGTAAGTTTGTGACGTCACAATCCTGTATATTCATTTGCATATACGGCTATATAGAGAAGCCATTTTTAAATTCTCTAAGCAAATTTTCAAGGAACTATGTAAACGTTTTTCGACCTCCAAATCAAGCACTGCACTACCATCTACAAAAATAGAAGTAATGGGGTTTTTTACATTATGTACCTCAAAAAATGTAAACCGGGTGACCAGGAGTTTACTTTTCGCCAGCTGCGTCTGAAATATACGTAACGTCATTTATCCACTGTTATCAATCTTTAAAACAATCACATAATGTGCTCTTAGTATCAAGGTACTCGATTTGATTAGTTTACATTTACTTATTGTTTGTCTCACATGTGCATTTCAGATTTAATTTTTACTGTTGCTGCTTTTGTTTCATTTCATTTTCTGTATGTGGGAAATAAATTGCATTCACACACTTCATGAATATGTATGACAAGACATGACATTTTGATGTGATTCCGAGCGAAAACAATGCGTTGGTCAGGATGTTTTCTGTGTGAATTCCACTGATTTACGAGCCAGTCGTGATCTTACGGTAACCTGTCGGACTGTCATAATATAATGGGCCCTGAATCGTTGGGTGATAAAAATAAAACGCGGCAAAATATATCCACAGACCGAATAGTCGATTACTCCTTTGTGTTGTCTCTGCAATGGTTACCGCTGAAAACATGGACATCTGAAAGAACAAAAATATAAAAATACCATTCTGTCGTAGACAACAACAATGTTGATGTTTCTACAAGGTGTGACATTAAAGTATTTCAAATTTTCCAATTTTTCACTCATTTTACGACATCACTCAATAATAGTTTTAAAAACGTTTCTTGTAAATATTCCTCGTATTATCGTTCGTGGTTTTTTCTGAGTTCTCTCTTCTTTTTGACGCTCATTCCATCTACAGTCTATTTCTGTCGTGGATTCGTACCCTTACTTTTCATATGTTGTTTGTCCTTCTCGCGTACGTCATACTGCATGACAGGTGACACGTTATCTTAAATCCTGAGAGTAATTTGTTCAGTTCTAGAGCGAGAACATGTCAATGGCCATCAACTGATGGTCTTTATTTTCAATGAAAGCTGCATATTACTATAAATTATTAGTTATTGAGTCAACACAATCTATAATATGTCCTGCTTCCGTTTGTCATATCGATTTCACTTCTCTTTCACAGATTAGGAAATTAATTTTCGCCACCGATAGTTTCAAGTCGTTAAAATAATACGTATATAAATTAAAGTATGTCTTAGCAAACATGGTTGTTCCTGTATGTGGGTGCGTCTGTCTTTTGTATGGAAATGAGGTGAACTGGTGAATAACGGTGTTCATATGATATGATTATAACATATAGAGACTTGTACTTAAATTACATCACGGCACTAGCAATAACAACGGTTCATGAATTTTGATGAAGACTTCTGTTACTACAGTTCCTCTACGAGTCATTGGTAACTAGTTCACTCAGTGAATCACACTCACGAGAGATACTCCAGAATCACTGTAAATTGACCAACAAGATACTGCTTGCAAGAAGATTTATTTGGTAGATTAACACAGAGATCAGATCAGATATTCACCTCCTAGCATCATAAAATGTAGCCCTTATATATATTACAGAAATCACATCTACAAAACATATTCAAAACATATTACAATTCATATTGTACGCATTCAGTCCTTCCGATTGGATTAAATCTCACAACCGCTTTATGTACCCGTATATCTCTGACGCCGAATTTATTTATAATATTAATTTATTCTTTAGAGAAATGTCTCATTAACTCTTCTTTTGTCTTTAGTCTTTCGTCAGGCCCTGAATGTGACCCGCTTATATATAATATTGAAGATCATTTCATTTCTATTGTACTAATATAGGACATATGGTCAACTGGACATCAAGCTATTTATGTGATCTTTCTGCAAGTCATTCCTCATCAAGAAACAGTGGATTCAAATTAGTACGAAGCTCTATATTAGGTTTTCAGTATGTTTGAATTATGCTGATATTTATGGTTGTTAACACTATGTGACATTTCCATCCACCGCTCGCGCGCGCGCGCACACACACACACACACACACACACACATACATACATACATACATACATACACACACACACACACATACATACATACATACATACATACATACATACATACATACATACGTATACATACATACATACATACATACATACTTCCTTAAATGTGTCATTTGACACCATCTTCTGTACAAGAAAGTCCACTTTTTCAACTTATGCAACTTCAACAGGTGTCATCGTCAGTGGAATTGGTTAAATGTGATGAATTTAGAAGCCTTTGCCTACAACCAATTAATTAAGGCATTGTGGATTTTCCTTTTTAACGATTTAATAGAGTCAATATCCTTTTGCATTTTTTCTTGCGACTCTTCTAGTTTT
Organism: Glandiceps talaboti; assembly: GCF_964340395.1. Classification (NCBI taxonomy): domain Eukaryota; kingdom Metazoa; phylum Hemichordata; class Enteropneusta; family Spengelidae; genus Glandiceps; species Glandiceps talaboti. Next base: position 16,103,037 of record NC_135549.1, read on the forward strand.
TCCCAGTCAAAGACATCCGGCAGGAGACGATTTCGTCAACCAACTTTCCTGTGGGAAACCAAACCCGTTCAGGGGTTATTGTCTTACTGTGTATAGCCTGTTGCTGTATTTGTCTTAAAACCAACCCACTGAAAACGGGGTCTGTTGTAATTTCTCAACAGCAATCGTATGGAATCTGCCTTCCCATGACATAAACATCCTGTGAAAGATTCAATCTACGGACTAGAATTTCATCGTGTACTTAGTATGTTAAACCACAGCTGGAAACAGTTCACCCACAGCTATGTGCAATGTAAGCCCAGACAAACATTCTCACACCGACTGTCTATAAAGTCCAAGAATGTTTGTCTTAGACCAATCCGTCCCAATGAGTCGTATAGCTTGAAGAGCGATTAATATAACTGTTGGCGAACCGATCCTAAGTCACGTACACGTACATATATTGTAAATCGAACTGCACTCATTCAGGGCATGCCCTCCAACAAATGTAATCGTTTGTTAAGATATTTTGCACGTTGTGCTTGAGACAGTTCTAGAATGTGTAAATATGTTTACACGCTGTGTAATGGCGTATGGATATTACCTGAAATTGCTCTTCGTAGAAAATGAAAATGGGTCAGAGCAATTGTTCTTCGTAGAAATTAAAAATATTTCCAGATGAGTAATGCGCCACAGACGAATACTAATGAGTTAGGGATACACACATTTTTAAAACACCTTGAGAACTTAGGGAGCCTTCAGTAATTACGAGGGGGGCGGGGAATTAGGAGGTGGGTTACTTTTTACAAATCGGTCCTCGGGGAGGGTCATAATTCAGAAAATGGAAATTGAGGAGGGTCACATTTTACCTTGACTAATTTTGCTTTGTTTATTTTGTGATTTTGGCATAATCCCACCGCTGCCACCATTGTAAGGTAATATCATAACATATCAGTGAAATGCAGTGAACTATAAACTGTAAGTTTGTAGTGTGAGAAGAGAAGCAGGTCTCACAGTAGTAAAGGGGAAGAGTGTGGCAAGATATTGGGAATAATGTGGTGAAGAGCTTCGAGGAGATGTTGACCTCGGTCCTGGGGTTGTCGGTTGTACGCTCATCTAGTCTTTGGGGGTTCTGGCCTTCAGCTGAGACAATTAGTTCTAAACGCAAGTATTCCAAACTCGTTGTGGCGGTAGAGGGAAACAACAAATGCCTTTACAAAACGATCGAAGTAGTGGGGTCTTACTACAGGAAAATTCCATGTCTCTAGTGGGATTCGAACCCAGGACCTTCTAACTACTACTCTTGAGGTGTACGTGTAACAGCCATGCCACAGGGTTAACATGTGTTGTTGTTGTATTCAAATATTTGAACAGGGGAGGGTCATATTGTAGAGAAAGGAAATTGAGGGAGGGTCGCTTTTTAGAACAATGGACTAGGGAGATGATCACTGAAGGCTCCCTTACACTGGAATTAATTCATCTGTTCACTATGGTCTTTGGTTTGCCGAAGAGAAAAAAAGGCATTCCCATACATTCGTAATATATATGCATTTCAAAACCAAAACCCACGAAGAGCATCTAGTTTCACGACAAGGAAGTCTCTGGTTTCTGAATAGTAATTTCACCAATTATAACGACGAATGTTCATTTTTTCACAGGGGATCTTTTTCACGAATAAAATAATATAAAACACAACTTATATATACATATATATATATATATATATATATATATATATATATATATATATATATATATATATATATATATATATATATATATATATACAAACAAACACAAGACACAAATCATGAAAATTAGAACTGTTTAGACTTTTCAGTGTTATTTTAATTTTTGTCAAGTCCACTCTGCTGTTATTACGTTTGTTTATATCCCATTTGTAATTTGTTCTTTCAATATGGCTATGCCCTGTTGGTGATCGCAAAAGTCAGACATTTTAATAAACAGAACTAGTGAGAAGCTAGAGGCTTGCACAAATGTCTATAACACGATATGGTTTCCCGTGAACCATCAACTCAGCTGTCTTTCATTATACATGCGGTCTTCCGGAAACAGGCATTTGACGCTGCGGGGTAATGATACGATTGATGCCGAGTCTTTACATTCATTTTATTTGCAATTCAACATATTATGCCAACACTTGTGATTTTAATCTCTGTTTATTTCCATGTTATTGCAAGCTGTTTAATACAATGCCCATGACGCGCCAATTAAAACAAATAAAAAAATGTATCGTATGTTACCGAGTTACCAAACTAGGGCGAAATGAACTGTCAAACTTAAAAGTGTCACACAGTCTGTATTAAACGATCAAGCAAGGACCCATTTTCGACTCATGTCAATGTACACATTACACAACACTAAAATAACTGAAACTATATTATTCGTGAGAAAGTCGGCGTCACACATGCATGGTAATAAGGGTTGTTGTGTATGTCCAGAGAGTATTGGTAACAGAGCCTGCAGTATTTTGCGAATATATTTTTGTAACCAATATATTATGACGTCACAATGACATTTTTTATGTTACATCTGAGCACCCGGGGATAAACACCACCACAACCTGTTTTAGTTGTTGGAAATAATGCAAGGATATTTCACTGTGAAAGACAGGTGCAACGCCACAAACCATAAATTACGTAGTGTTTCCCTTGACACTCAACTAAACATCACCAAATTGTTAGGCGACATTTCTACCATTATTTACACATCAAAGGAGGATACACATTGCCATACGTGCACATAACAGATGAATCTAAGCATATGGTGTACAATTATGAAAATGTAATTTATTAGTATCGCCTATTGGCAATGAAAATGAAGTTACATATAAAATATAGACACCTATATAATAAAGTGTAGCCAACATTACTATTATGTTGTCTTTATACAATTACACCACTTACTTTCAATTATTTACAACACGTGCATTACAATACAAACGATGTAACCTTTGACAGCACAGCATGTATTGACAATTTGATGAATGTTCCATAAACATATAAACATCATTTTTAAGAGCACTGCATAATATTTGCAGCATGTGTGTGACAAGATTTCGCTGTAAAAGGAGACCCTATTAGTTTACACTCACCAACGCACCCACCCCCACCCCCCAAAACGATTCAACAATCTACTATGAATGCTTTTCCCCATAGCCTCTTCAAATAATATTAAGAGGACATCATTGGCTTTAAGGGCTTTAAATCCAAATACATGAATTTTCAACTTCAACACAATGATGACTTTTTACTTTCAATAACTTTAATAATATGTCTACTACACTATTATTAACGCCGACATTTTTGATTGAAAAGGTAAATATATTGCCGACATAAAAATGTCGAATTGGTTTAATTGCTAATTGAGGAAATACTATCTAAAACAATCGGGACACTTAAACAGTTTCTTTATTACATTTAATTTACACGTTATTACGTTTAATTTGCAAAATCTACCAAAACCCATCTGTCTTAATTTGGGTTGCCCTATGACTGAGCAAAGGTTAGCTCTTCTATGTCACAAAAGATTCACAGAGAGGTATTCAATTTTCAAAATATTTTATTTTCTTATCGGGATTGTCATATCACTCTATAGAACTGACCAATCAGCTCTCTCAACTCCTACAAGACTTATTAGAAGCTCGACGACGCCTGTACTGATTATTTGTAATATTTGTATTTTAAATGCACATTGACTTCGGGGGGTGGGTGGGGAGAGGGGCTTTCAAGAACGAGATTACGAATTATCTAGAATTGAACTCTTTGCACTTGCACAAATGTTCGCTACATGCTTCAGGTGACACATTTAAATGTAAATTACTTCGTATTGTTCGATGGCAAAGATCAAGATCGGTGATGCTAAGAATAGTGAATGCATACAAGATAATACATTTCTTTTTTTGAGGCCATTTGATGCACTTAAACACGTTTAATCATCCGACAAGAATACGTACAAGCGACAGCTTGATTTCACAGATTACAACTCGAGTTTATCAGCCATTTGGTGCACTTAAAACACGTTAAATCGTCTGACAACAACAGGTGCAAGCGAAAGTCTGTTTTCACAGATTACAACTCAAGTTTATCAGGCATTTGATGCTCTTAAAACACGCTAAATCATCCGACAACAATAGGTGCAAGCGAAAGTCTGTTTTCACAGATTACTAGTCGAGTTCATCATAAAAAATTCGATAAGCCTAAATATTTTAGTTAAAGTCTACCAGTGTACAATGAGGTCTTGTTCTACAAGTGACTCCTGTGATAATTTAATTTCCAAAGTTATCTTTTCATTGAACTGATTGGATATAACATGAGACTTATTTCTGAATCGTCAATCCTGAATTCCCAACTTTAATTTCGTACGGTAAGTGTGTTCCCCCTTTCATGTACCACTCTACGGAAGCTTACGTGGCTTTGACAGTTAATTACGCAAGTCAGCGACCGTTAGAAAAACAATTCTTTGTGTGCCACTGTCTTGCATATACTAATTGAATCACAACGTCGATAGGTTAAACTAACTATACGCTAAATGTGTGCATAATTCTCGATGACGGTAGTTCTGCTGGAGTTAAACTCGGGATTCGATTCTGACAATTGTCCGTCCATTCTCCAACGCGTCCCGTACACCGTCTGCAAGCAGGACTAAGATGACGGCATCTAATACACACTCTCAACGTTTATAAAGTAGAAGTGGATTCGCATTGTAAATATTCCGTTTTGAGTTTTCAAAGCTCGAGGTTTAAGTAATCAACCAATCCCGTCCTACCACACCCCACCCCTACCCACCAACTCCGTCAATATCGAATATCATATACAATGACGTCTGTCAAAATCCGTAGGAATAGAACAGTAACTTGAAATATCATACAAAATAGTAAATTACAGTATTTGAAGATTAATCACATTATTTTTAAATCAGTAACAGGTAAACTGTAATATTAGTAAATATAAATGTGGGCACTCCACACCTCAAATCTAAACCATTAATGTATAGGTATAGCCTCTAGGTAACAATTTGAATTAGTCCCTTTGGAAAACAAACCTTGATTAACGTATGCTTACTATAATTGTCAATAGAAACCTATTGGTTTCCGTTCTCCAGTATATGCATTCTTGTGGATTGTTAGTTACTTGGTAGGAAATGTCGTCAACTTCCCCATCAGTTTCAGACAAAGTGTTCGTTGTTATCCGTAGTGTCGAAGCCGTCTGGCTCTATCATGTTGTCGTTTGGCGGGTTCAACTTGACTTTATCTAATTTGTTATCAATGAAGTGATTACCATTTGTACTTGCAGATGTGACGCAAGTCCGTGATATCTCCGAAAATTTCCGATTGTATGTCGACGTACAGCTCATTCCTCGCCGACGATCAACTTCGGGGGGCAGACAACCGAATGCCTGGCCAAAGGCGCGGCGATATCGGCTACAGGTAATGTTATATATCATTGGATTGACTCCTGAATTGATCATCAATAGAATGATAGATAACCCATTCCAACACCACAGCATCATGACGAATTTGCCATCATTCGTGACCAAGTAATGGAAATATCCGGCGAAATACAGTGCACGCGGAAACACACAGGCGAAAAACACTGCAGCAGTGACTATACAAAGACGCACTACTTGGATTCGATCTCGCATTACCTTTTTAGCGTTTTCGATTTTCGCCGTTGAGGCATGTAATAGACGGACAATAAAGGTATAGAGAACGATATTGACGAACATTGAAATAAAGTACAACAAGCTCACGCCGATAGAAGTACCCCACCAGGCAGCTTTCTGGTTGTAACTCGTTGGTTCGAAATAACAATGTAGAGTGTAGACAAAACCGAAGAATACTCCAAACAGCCACAAGCAAATAATCATAGGAACTATTTTCTTAGGTCTCCCTAGTCCACGAGCTTTATACATTATCGGATGACAGATACCGACGTAACGTTCGACACTTATCGCCAAAATAGTTAGGATTGACGTCGTAAAGATACCCGTGGTTAAAGTCCCCTTGTAGCACATGATCTTCTTCCAAATGGGTTGATCCACCGGTATCCACTGATCCCTGAGCGTGACATGTAACGTCAAGTAGATGAGGTCAGAAACGCATAAACTTACCAATAAATAATTTGTTGCGTTCTGTAAAGATTTAACTCGGGCAGTCACGAATAGAAAGGATAAGTTCGATATAATTCCTAAGATGCCAAAAATTTCGGAAAGCCAGTCCACAATTAGAGGATCGACAGTTCCACTGCATGGTGAGCTTGCCACATCAAGTACCGGCGTCGAATTGCTAGAGTTAGATGCGTTCATCTTTGTCCAATGGTCGGCTGTCGTGTGAACGAGTCTTTCTGATACCAACGGCCGCAAACAGTCAGGTGAAGTTGCAGGGTGGCATACGACGAAGGTATATAGCAATCGTAACACCCAGCGTTCAACTTCACAACGACTTTAAACACGCACTTCCGACCAACGTTGATCTGTCAACTGTGGTATTGTCAACTCGTCGACCACTCTGCCACTGTTATAATAGTTGGTTGAAATAGTAGACCACTGTGACACAAACTACAATAGATAGGATACAATTGTCCGCGAAAGATTACCCGTGCAGACTTCTTGTCAGTAAACTATAACGAATTTAAAATCTTGCAAGTCGATACCGAAGTGTATGAACCCACTGTCTATGAAAGTATAGATTTACATTGGACAAAACATGCTTCGTTGTAGCCATACGAAGAACAGAAAACACACTGCATGCCACGGCTGATTCACGATGTATAATGGATCGACACAGGATCGACAGTACAGAAAGCTTGTTTTACATGAGAAAGGCATTTATTGTGCTTCTATGACATAATTCGTGTAAGTACCGCCCTCTACGTAGACCCACCCATTAATTGGCCAATAGCAATCGAATGCTTTATTCACCGTTGCCACGACCCACTCTCGCCTGATCAACTACGTGATGTGGGCACGTTGGTTTGATATTACACACATCATGTGTCACGATCACCGTATCTGCCGTTGCTACACTATCACAGTTGCGATGCAGTGTCATTTACATTAAGTTGGTGGTATGAGATTGACAATTCGATCTTTACATGTAGAAATGTATGGAATGGACACGTGTGGAATTTCGTGTATCGTCGTGTATTATCGTCAACAAATAATACCACGTGACGTACAGTTGATTTCAATATCGTACCAATACAGATATGATATGTTACCAACCAAACGAGGTCAGAATACTGAATAGAATGGCCACTGAATACTGATACCAGCATAGTAACTGTTCATATACACTTTCATATATGTCCACAGCGCATGAATGACCACCTCAAGTTAAATCGCCAAGCTTATGTATTGCCCTCAAGTTGAAAACCACTATTGATAATCCCTCCAGATACTTCAAATAATACAGTCATTGAAATGTATTTATATACCTAGCAGACGTGACAAAAAACAACATGTTCAACACTAAATGCAAAATATTACATGTATTGTGTAGGAGTATAGTTTCCACTTTAATATCGTTACGTTCGACACAAAACATGTTAACGCAACGGGAGAGTAGCGTAGCGTGTCGAATCCAGCAACATACACAAAACTACCCCAAGGGAGCGAACTGTATAGAATCGATCGCAAAATAAAAGAATATATTTGGAATTACTTTATTTGACCATTTAACATAAACATAACACAGTCAATTCACAATATACTGGTAAGAAATGCATGACTCAAGGACGTACTACCTCTGTGTCGAATGTCTTCACTTGTCAACAACACCAAATGTTTTACACGTCTGAATACCACATACGTCTTTACCATGCAACGTACGCAGCAGACATCGGTGACATTTAGACATGGTCACTCCCACCTGAAAATATACACATGGTATTTTCTCGTCAACTTCTTTATTCTGGTACGATTCTTGTATCTACAGTATGTATTAGTACTTCTATATCAAATCTGGGGTGATAGTCGATGGATAAATCGTGGAAGTATCACCCACTTCCATGGATAAATCATGTAGTATTATACGGTCTCCAATATGAATGGGTCGTGTCGTCGCTATGTGTCTGCAATAAACGCTCGTGGTTTGATTTGTCAGGTACATTTTACCAAGTGCTATTGAAAAGTGGTTTCATCGATAAATTCTTTAAATGCTTGAACAATTGTATCGTGATTCATGACATGAAACACTTGTATTTTATGGCATGAAATGCTCCAATCGTCGGTACAGGTCTCAATATCTAATGACATATACATGTACCGGAAAATTAAAAGTGTGGGAATATTCATAATCGATAATCGGCCGGTTTGTAAGTCTTGTTTAAGCAATCTTCCGCCTCTTTGTAATAAATATAAATAATAGTATGTGGTACATGCGTGCGTACACATATCGTGACATATCGAATAAATCCTAGATGCTCAAGTGTGTATCTATGCAAACAATGAAAGCTGTCACGTGCTCATTAATACAAGTAGCATCTGTATGCCTGTCATTAAACGAACAAAGAGGTTTTAATTGTGAAGTCATTATGCAACCAACAAAACGCCATGATTGTCCAGATTCAAAAGACCATAGGGAGGTGTATAAGTAAAAATCCTTGAAGAGACCAACTGTAAAATCATGTCCATTCACCAATTTAAAAACGAACAAGTGTGGAGAAAATACATGCATGTATAGCGTATGTACTAGTAGGTAAATTGTCAATCGTATTAACACACACAATAACGTTGATGTCATTTTCGGAGACCTCATAATTAACGAAGCCATTGAAGTTTTTCTTTTTTCTGATTAGCTAATTTGGATGACAATGCTAATCTTTTTTCCTTATGCCTTCAAGCGACAACAATGCAGTCGTATTTGAGACTTCTCGTCCGTTATATATGAATTATATAAATCCACAGAAATGAATCCAATCATAGCGGTGTTAATAATAGAATTACAGGCAACAATTCGATAGTTTGTGGTTCAATGGACGAAGCAATCGTCTAGGCAAGGTTTATAATGCCACCACTGGCAATGGTCTATACACGTACTTGTGTTTTTAGACATGCATATCGAATTATTGGTCGACAATTGTTACTTATTACTGTCTCATGTCATATTTTCCCTACATCATAAACATAAAATCTGTTGTTAAGAAATAAGTCTACATATAAGAAAACATCATTTGTACAGTGCCGATTGCCTCCGGAAAAGTCATTAAAACTAGGTTGTTACTGTCGTATTCGATTCATTACAAACATTTTATGATCTTATCTATTGATATCTGTTATATTACCGTGATCTGTGTTAGTATGCAGTAATAGTCAGAGTGGTAATCTATCGACGGATCCAGCCATCAACATACCTTTCGTCACAGCTGTCTATCATTCTTAATACAGAGGTTTCCATGGCATGACCTTTGAAGATTTATAAGTCTCAGTAACAATAATAACCATTACAATTTTGAATCACACTGAGCTCATTTATCAAGTAATTCTACAGGATAGAAAGCGATACATGGTTGACCTTTGACCTAGACGAACTTAAACATAATAATAATATAATGGAATAACAAACATATTTGTAAAGGAGATAAATTTGTTCGATTGCGTGGAGCGTGATACTGCAGAGCATGGTAATGATTTATATAAGCACCAGCCAGTAAAAGCCACGGGGTGGGGTGGGGGTGGGCGTTCAATTCCATGGGTAATCGTACGGGGAGACTCCGTCCAGACCTCCAACGTACCATATTTTACCTTTTTCTCAGCAAATCCTAAATTCTGGTATATTCTGACATATAGTTATGGATTTGTTGTCCTATTGACACTACCCCTAGAGTAAAAGATATGTATTTCCATTCATTCTACCTCAAACCACTACAACAGATTTATATGGTGGTCTGAGATTCTACCTGTGTCTACCTGTCCATTAGCGCATATTCACACGACACACGGGTTATCCATCTTCACCGTAGACTGTAACAAGACACGTCGTCGTGTGCAGCCCTATCAGGCTTTGTATAGTGAGTGAACAGTGTGGCACGAATGTTGTATCTTTAAATACTGACTGTCTTTATAGTTGCGGGGAAAAATAGTTGAACACACACACAACGTTTATGAGAATCTATTTGTGCATAACCTTTGCTGTGGCATTCTATTTATTCAACAATCCATGAACCGTAAATTGGTCAGTTTTACACCTCTGACACAATTTGTGGGTGATTTACATACATCTTTTCTACATATGATGTGAAACATCAATTCACTAGTCGTTGCAGCCATGATGTATATCAAGTAGTGAAGCACATGTTCAGACATACATTGTAAACATGAGGCATATATTGTAAACATGTTTTCGCTCTCCTTGAATGGATTGACGTTACAAATTTTAAACTGTAAACTTTGTGTTACGACACAATGTAATCATTCAGGTTATGAATTGTCTCTGTCTTTTTGGGTAAAAGGCCTTACAATTGCCTTAAACAGATATGGAAATCATAATCTTAAAATCGAAACCTAAAATTTTAAATCTCCGCACATATTTTACTTACTCGTGTTTTTGTCAAAGGTAAGGCTTATTAGTAATAAAGAAACTGACTTTTGTCTACAATAACAGGGACAAGGCTGTCTGACTTGACACAATGGCTTGACAATATAGCCCAGAGACTTGGCTATCTGACTTGACATACTGGCTTGACAGTATAGCCCAGAGACTTGGCTATCTGACTTGACATACTGGCTTGACAATAATATATAGCCCAGAGACTTGGCTATCTGACTTGACATACTGACTTGACAATATATATATATATATATATATATATATATATATATATATATATATATATATATATATATATATATATATATATATATATATACATATATATATATATATATATTATTTATATATATATATATATATATATATATATATATATATATATATATATATATATATATATATATATATATATATATATATATATATATATATATAGCCCAGAGACTTGCCTGTCTGACGCGACTCACTGGCATGATAATAGTGTACATGTTCTGGTGAACGATATTAATATATTAATGACATATATTTTGGTAAAATAATACAGAATGTGATCCCAGTTCATCATATCATAAGTAGAATAATAATAAATAATCCCCATACCGGTATAATGTGTATTGGATTCCGTTTATATATATTAATCTTCGATGACAAATATTTAGGAATCCTGCATGCATCAGTAACACCGAAGTGTCTATTCTTAAAATGTATTTCCTCAATGCCGTTGTTGGCAGATCGAACTGAAACTACATTCTCGGGTTACTGGTCGAGACGAGATAGATGGTGTTAAATTGAATCAGATATTTATACAGCACCTTGCTGAGATCACCACGTACGGGTGAACGATGTTATCAGACACCGAATCATCATACTAGCATTGACTCGCATGACATTTGTATATATCTCCATTATTTTTCTTTTCATTGAAATCATGCCAACTATGTAACCTCTGTAAACCCTGTGATGATCGTTTGTGGTTATCAGTGTCACATGTAAAAAAAAAAAAATTCTCAATTCAGTACGCTATGACAGCAGTTTCTTTTGGACAAACTTTTCACTGTCTGCTATGTTTCTTTATGATCCATGATCACTAACCATCGGTGAATGTGTAACAAGAACATTTATAGTATATTACCATTGGCGCGCAAATTACCAATTTGAAAATTAGTCTTTAAACGTTTTGTCACCTTACATCAAACTAAACGCCTTTTAATGGTGTCTCGTGCTTTAGCGTACGAAATGCCAATGCTGATGAGGCGACGTGTCTCAGATTTATAGTCCAGACAAAAAGGGAAAAATGTGGCATTACTTTAGTATACAACATGATGAGAAACACATACTAGTATAACTGGAATATGTGAGCAATGAAATATAAATGTACAGTCACTATAAAATCAGACCGATGCATCACAATATTCATCGATGTACCAGAGAAGTTTAATTAATTTTGGCAGATTACGATTTGAGAGAGAGAGAGAGAGAGAGAGAGAGAGAGAGAGAGAGAGAGAGAGAGAGAGAGAGAGAGAGACAGAGAGAGACAGACAGACAGACAGACAGACAGACAGACAGACAGAGACAGACAGACAGTGAGTGAGTGAGTGAGTGAGTGAGTGAGTGAGTGAGTGAACGAGCCAGTGAGTGAGTGAGCGAGCCAGTGAATGATTGAGAGAGACAGACAGACAGACAGACAGACAGACAGACAGACAGACAGACATACATACATACATACATACATACATACATACATACATACATACATACATACACACACACACACAGACAGACATACATACATACATACATACATACATACATACATACATACATACATACATAAAAAAACTGACTGACTAACGGGAGACATAGAAAAATAGAGAAACAGACAGGCAGGGTGACTGACTGACTGAATGAATGAATGAATGACTGACTGACTGACTGACTGAATGAATGAATGAATGAATGAATGAATGAATATTTTTCAAGGTAAGTGAAGGCAAACACGGAGAGGTTGTCTTCTAGTCTTACGCTTTGCAATGCCATCAGTTACAACTAAATCATTACAACATATTTATTTGACATTTCTGTCTACTAGGTAAATGTCCTCTTGTTTCATAACGATCGTTGATGCAAACATAAAACATCTATCTACTGACGTCAAAAGTAAATAAAAATTGTAACATCACTTACGTTTATTTATGTGGTCTAACCAATATTTAGAAACATCAACACTATCAATTTTAGCTCAAGAAGTATAAAACATCGACTTGAGCCCATGAATTTTATTTTGTTTTTCTAAAAGTCTAAAATTATACCGAATTGTTTATAACATAATGGCATTCAAAGCTTTTGAAGCTGTGTGTGGGACTCTCATATATGTGTACAACGACTCAATGAAACTGAACACTTTTGCAATGCAATACTTCGGTATAGAGTTTAGGCGGTGCACACTCGCGTATTGGATATCTCTTTTCAAAAATATTACACAAAGGAAATTTTGGTTCGCCAAAACAATAAAATCGCAATTCTATAAACAAATGCAATCCTTTTCAAGAATTCTACTTATTACTTATTTGCACATAGTTCGTCTAGTACACATGTTTGTCTGGGGTCTGGCCTGGAAGTATCAGATAGCATAAATAATACCCGTATTTCTGTTAGACATCGATCGACCGCTGAGCGTCATTCACAAATTCTATATTGAGACTGTAATGACAGAATGTGAAGTTTTTGAGCACACAAAATAGCACAACATACCCAAACACACACACACACACACACACACACACACACACACACACACATATATATATATATATATATATATATCAAACAAACAAACAAACAAATGGGGTTGAAACACCCGAAGAAGTATCGTGGGATACCTACATACATATTATTTATAACATGTACGCTTCACTTTGTAATTAATCTACTATTTCCTTGTTTTTAAATGGAATACCTCACCAAGGAAAACATTTGTGTGGCAATCCTTGCGCCGTATCGTTTTTTTTTTCACTTTAATATTGAACTGGCGTTTTCCTGTATAGGAGTATAGTTGATTAATTCAGTGAAATAAAACTAACACTTTCAACTGTCTTTTATTCGTCCCTTTGGGACTATTTATACTATTGATAATGTATTTGAAGGTAATATCATGATGCCGTAACACAGTCAAAATTGAATGGCTTCAATAAACCGATTGTTCGATTTGAAATGGTGATTGACAGGTGTCACTGAAAGAACAATACTTCGATATATCAAACTATAGGGTTATTTACACTCTCTGCCTTTGAAAGAATATGATATTTGAAATGTAACAACACATTGGCATTTCAAGTAGGCTTAGATACATACATGAATATAATATAGAATGTACTGTGAAAGGGAAAATTGACAAGTCGTGTAGTGCACGTGGTTAATTACGCAACAGAAATAAATGAACAAAAATACACCACGGGGGGTAAAAATTGGCTACTCTATAGTACCTAATTAAACGAGAAAATTAAACAAAAGAATACATTTAATTGTGCAAAAGGCGAAAATCGATCAATTGAAAGTATAAATGCCAAATTACGCATGTAACAGGATTTATATAATGAATTATTTACAACTGTAATTGAATGAATATTATGTGCAATTATGTGTGTTTATCACGACCTTTTATGCGTTAACAATGAACAGAATTAGTTATACATGTATAGGCTGGGTAACAGTTGGTGATGCTGTCAGCCTTCATGTTTTATAGGTCGGTAAGATATACTGCATAGCACAACCATCCAGGCATACCGAATTACTTGCTTATTACATGTAACATGTACAGCTCTGTTTTCACACTCCCTTTCACACGGACACGTAGTGTTTTTAGATTGTTCATCATACATACACTCAAAACTACACTATATTGTGGTGGGGGTTTTTTTAGATACAATTTTCAGATAGAGGTAAAGAAAATATATTCAAGTCAAAACATTGTTACATTTTGAGCCTGTAGACAAGAGAAAATAACTATCTAATATAACGTGTTCCTGCACGTGCACAGTACTGTTTTCATGGTCTGTCTGTATTGAGCCTTTTAAATTTTGTGATGTTATGTACCATGCAATCACCTGTAATAGTTCGACCCATGTATTAACTTTAACATCTTTCACCCTATAGCTAATACGTTCCACCTTGAAGCTTGACTGTAAATAGCGTAGTTTGTTGTTACCATCGGTGCAAAAACAGAACCATTTCAGATATTATAGACATAATATCAAACCATCGAGATACATAGTTACATAATTGTTCAGTGTTGGCTACAAACACAGACGCCAAAAAACGACTGTAACACTTGGTAAATTTGTGTAATTTATTTGAGAAATGTAGTTGGTTTTTGTTGCAATATAATTCATAAGTGGAATTGTGTGCCCAATTCAGTGGAACGTTTTAAAACGCGATGCTATTGATATAACCTGACTTACTTTAGTATTTGAATATATTCAATTACAATGAGTATTATCGTACACGCAATCAATCATAATCACTATTAACAGTTTTGACTCCTAAATGTCACACATGTACACCACACAAAGAGTATTTGCTCCGTTCGCCAACTTTGTGTGTAATATTAATGTCACATGTTACATATTGGAAGCTGCGAGGTACGGGACATTGGGGACAATGACGTGACCCCCTACTACTGTAGTATAGAAACCGGATACATGTCTGTACTTGGTGAGGACAAACACATTTACACAAGTAACACCATGACCAATCATGTAAATTTTTCCGCTCGTTTATTTTGTTTCCAATTATTAGCACAACTGAAATGATAAGGTTCGGTAGTGCTATAGGCATGGCAAAGTGTGTGTATGTCTGTCTGTCTGTCTGTCTGTCTGTCTGTCTGTCTGTCTGTCTGTGGATGTGGATGTATGTGTGATATGCAAATTATGTATAAAAATGTGTCTTTTTGGTCAAAAATCTTTAATACCAAAACTACTGAGCAGATTAGATTGAAATTTGGTTGGAACGTTCTTCAGGGTGTTCATATTAAGAATTTGTTATGACATGATGATCCCATCAGTTATATGCAAATTAGGACTACAGATGTGTCTTTTTTGTCAAAAATCTATAATTAGAAAATACTGAGCAGATTGGGCTGAAATTTAATGGGGATACATCTGGGGATGTGTAGATGAAGCTGTATTCATCACGTGATTATCCCATCAGAGACATGCAAATAAGGAATAAAAATCTCAATTTCGATCAAAAACTTGAGACTGCATGTGAGTGGGTTGACACTTGGTGAGGATGTTTCTGGCGGTATCATTCTGCAGTTATTGTTGAAAACATTTCGACAGAATTGGCCCTAGCAACCACGAGCACACCTTAGCAACAGTGAAGTGACGATGCATATTACAAAGATAACGACAGGAATGGGTAGGTAAGTGACTAAAGATTCAAAAAATGTTTGCAAATATGCCTAGCAACATGACCACGCCCATATCAACAGCTAAATGATGGTTTATATTGCATAGATGATATGTGGGAAGGGTAGGTAAGCTAATAAAGAATCCAAAAATGTGTGCAAATATCCCTAGCAACAAGATCATGCCCATAGCAACAGCCAAATACAGTTGTGCTACAACGCCATTGGTGCTATTTTTACTGTAGGAGTAACACATATCAAAGTTGATCAGCTGTTTGTGTAAACATGGCTCCTTTTTGGATATGATTTACGTTCTATCTGTTTATAAATCCACAAGATTGACCCCATAACTACATCCTCTCTCAGCAGCCTCATAATATGACCCAATGACCCCGTTGTTGGATGTACACTCACACTCATTAAATTTATGACATATGCTGTTCATCTACAATTGCTAACATCGCAAAATCGCCACGGGTAATTTTCACGCTAGTTTGTTTTGTCTCTTGTTTCATTGCCAATCAACTAAATAAGAATTAAACAAACATATTAATCCCTAGCACCGTGTATTAAAGTGGTCATATGGATTAGGATTTGGTATCTATTTTGGAATTTTTACACAAATTTATCATGGCTTTCTACTTGAAAAATCAATAATGTGAAATTGTCTAAGTCTGTGTTGGTAACCCAATACATTGCAAAAAGCTATTTTAAAACGTGTGAAAAGTTTGTCATTGTACGTACAAATCCCAAATAAAAATCCTAATATGTCACCCATATTGCAAACGGGGAAAGGGAAAACACTCCTCAAAAAAGCCGCGGAATCATATAAAGTTGTAATAATGAAACTTGCTATCTGCAAATTATATAATAAACCTGCCCATTTCATTGAATACTAGTACTTTTTCGTTGTTACAAGAAAACTAAAGTTACCCGGATCAACAGCATTGCTCGTGTATATAGATATCACGCAAGGTATACTTCTACAGGTTCTAGATGGAATGCATACTATACGAGTCGGACTTTCCCATGTCTGGTATTTGCATTATCACTGACGACTTCGTATCGGTTAACCTTGAAGGGTCATTCATTGCAGTTGATCGAAACGATATACATATTTTGCCATATTTGTGTGGTGAGATGGAATCAATGAGTCAGTGTGCATGGGTGAACGGATGCCAGTATAGCGTGAGGTCGTGTTGTTTGCCTGCTGAGTTCTTCGGTCTGTCGCCGATTATTTCAGTATACACACGCTTCAGGCTTTACACTTCATAATGGCTGGCAGTAAGTTCACCTGTCTTGCCAAAAACAAAATAAAAAGACTCTAAGTAAAGAGGTTCGCAGTTTTGGAGAGAGAGAGAGAGAGAGAGAGAGAGAGAGAGAGAGAGAGAGAGAGAGAGAGAGAGAGAGAGAGAGAGAGAGAGAGAGAGAGAGAGAGAGAGAGAGAGAGAGAGAGAGAGAGAGAGAGAGAGAGAGAGAGAGAAGAAGCAATGTCGCCAGTCAGTTTGATATAATATTCTATTCCATCTCTAAAATTCTCTTAACACTAAACTTAAGATTAAGGTTTATCTACACCGACAGTTTTAGACATACTTTCAACATGACTGTCTTCAATTAAATGCAGTAACCTTCATGTGCATTACTATTGTGAGTTCATGGCCAAAATATACTTCACATATGTAGCATATCAGCAGGTCCTTTCCTCTCTCTCTCTTTAAAGTTGACTGCTCAACTATTTACAATGGTGACAACATTGATACAAACATGTATTGATAGACACGTGTCGTGTGACACAGTCAACACCATGTCAACATCACTCATCACTCTTATTTAATACTGACAGCTGACATTCAAAATCGAACGAAATGTTGAACCAATTATGTGTCAGATCATGCAGATGAAATTGAGGGCATTGTGGCGATTCGATGCTGACGCCGAAGATACATGTATAAGGCAGCGTAATTAGCCGACCAACCCCTCTCTGCCTGTCTTGACTTGACTTGACTTGTTGATTATGATCCCCGGGCCCACTGGATACTTTGACGTTGGTTAAATAGTTTCTCGCTCAAATTACACTATTTGTCATAAAGCTTAGCATTTGGGGTGTTTGAGACACACACACACACACACACACACACACACACACACACACACACACACAATGCTTGTCTGAGACACACACACAATCCTTGTTTGAGACACACTGAATCCTGGTCATAAGACCTTAGCATTTGAGGATTTTATGCAACAATTTACTCTAAAACAATTCAAAGGGAAAATGTCGCTTTTCATGTCTATCATATAAACAGCAAATATAACTCATTGCTATGGCTATCTGTATACTATAGAGTAAGAGCTACAACTATTTTCTAAGACCCAGTTTTCCAGTTTTGACTTGGTTATTTTCATTTGATCTGAATCTTCACAATGAAATTTTGATAATTACCTCATTAGTAGACTGCATTAGATTCATTAATTGTAATTATTATCATTATTAATATTATATTACATTGCATTACAATAATTTTACTGTACCTTTTGTAATGTAATTTCATATTAATATTACTATTATTGTAGTAGTAGTAGTAGTAGTAGTAGTAGTAGTAGTAGTAGTAGTTGTTGTTGTTGTTGTTGTTGTTGTTGTTGTTGTTGTTGTTGTTATCAATATTACAGTGTCAGCTCTATTTAGTTAATGATATAAACAGTAACAGCATGCACACTACTATAATTACAATAAACATCAGGTATAATTTCTTGAAGTTCAAATAAAATCCATGGGTCAGCAGCCAACTGAACTGTTTCATTCATGCAGTTACTTTTTACATCATTAACGAATAAAAGAGTCCACACTGTGTATGTGATGTTTGTGTGTTATCTTTTTTTGCTTCAATCTCAACAGGAAACCTTGTGATCAGGCTCACTGATCTTGATATCAACTCTTTTAACCGCTTGGTCAAATTTTAAACTTCTCCTTGAAAAGAACTTTATTAGCACAAGTATATACGTATAACCTACAACAATAAATATAAGTAACCATTTCAATAAAAATCATTTTAGTTACCCTTTCAAACTTAAAATTCATTCTTGATCATATTTTTAGATCTCTTGTTCATGACAACCTTGGGGCATACTAATATATAATCTTGACCTTTTCTCATCAAATTTCGAATGAACTATTTTGCCACACATTATTAATATCGTTATTATTAATCAATTAATTATTGACCGTGGTGTAACTATATAGGTTTTAAAAACATTTATTCTAAATATAACTGTTATTATCATTATTATCATTAAAAATGTTATTATCATCATCACTAATATGAGCAAATTGTTTGTGATGGTTCAGATCACGTGACGAAAATCATGAAAACCTGGGATTAATAAAACAGTATTGACATTCAGCCTTCATGGAGTTGAGGTTGAAGGGGTTATTGTCCTAATAAATGATATTGCATTGGATCTTCAAGGTGTCAAGGTCAAACTAATACCGGATGTTTTGTGTGGATTCTTTCTGTTAAAAACTGTCATTTATGGACAAAATCGTAAGTTGTTAAATCCTTTTCTACCCAAATCATATTTCTTTTATTTGCAAACAAATTCTCCCCTTGTTGAGAGAGGGTTAACAATAACATAGCATTGTCAATGAATTAAAATTACACATAAAAGGCAGAGACACAATGCATGCACGTGCACGATGCATGATGGGGGATTGGTTGTCGGGAGGGACTTTACTGTTTTACGGCTTTATGAAACGTCACTCATACAATATATTTATGATACATTTTAACCACCTTAAGAAAATCTTAAGAAGTTGCTTACGGTTTTATATGACAGTTTTAAGGGAAGACATCTAACATTTTCTCTTATACCGAAATCAGCACGTCCAATTCTGAATCGGTGTGTGACTTCAGCTGCGAGATGCACTGAGGGCATTTACATTGGAACACCGGGAGTTTAAACACAACGCTGTCTTGCACATTGTCGTTCCCAAAAGTGAACATTTAGCACACCATGAACAGGCTTCATTCATATTTTGTTGAATTTAGTCAAAGTGCGAAGTAAAAATTATGGATTAGAAATATATTCGAAGAAGACGACTCAGTATTTGCTTCGTGTTATACAACATTTACTTTTGAACACTTCCCATAACAGAGAGTTACATGTATACACCAAGGTGTATAATTTTTTAACTTCTGTTTATTCTAGGCTTTATCGATTCCACGCTAAAACGTACTATTCCAAGAAGTAAACTTGGAAATTGAAGTCATTTATTGCAGTATTTCTATTAAAATATTACTTAACAATAGAATTATTCGGAAATGATCTTGGGTGGGGGGGGGACCAAAAATAAGCAACGGTTTCTTAACTTTACATATATGTAAATTTGTCAGATATGTTGAAACTCATTGTTAATTATGCATGTATGATGCATTGCCCCAAAATCACAAGTAATAAATGTGATTCAAAGAAGAAGAATTAAAGGGTAATTCTAGCGAAAAATCAGCAAAATTCTATGACAGAACTAGTGCTAAAGTGAAAACACGTTGGCAGTGTAGGTTTGTGTCAAAATGTCGATTTTGTGGGTTATTGAAATTGAGATAACGTATCTAATATTAAAGTACATGATGTATGATTTTCTCTTTAAATCCAGTTATAACAAATGATACATATACATTTCCTGGGTTTATGATGATAAATAGAGGCCTTAAGTAATGAATGAATGATAACATATTTAAATACATATATAATACATTGAATGAAATACAATACTCAGCAACTTAATGTATCTGATGCAAATAAAACACAGAATGCGTAGGAAATGCGGGTTGACTCTTCTCGTAATTTTTTTTTTAGATATGATAAAAATGGTTCCATTTTCGAATTGATGATATATGTTACATTCAATGTATTTGCCATAATATTTATATAGGGAAATCTTATTTCTTCATTTTTCTTGAGCACTATTAAAATTGTTAACGAATCTGACAGACAATTTGAAGACATCATAATGAGTAAAAAAAATAACACATGACGTATAGAGAGTAGGGGCTGCATGTTGCTGCAAACATTTCATACTCAGACCAATGGCAAAGTCACCAAAACAAAATTCACAATGTGACTAAATTTTAAACTTATTTCATTCACTAAGTACAATCAATAGCAGAAGACAAGTTTAAAATGTCATATTTTTTAGTGTGTTTTGTCAAATTATTCCCAAAACCAACTTTTGAGAAAGGCAAATGTTTCTGTTGTAATGTTAGGGAGTATAAAAATTAAAATAGTCACAACTATTCAATGTCTACACGTGGGTTTCTGTCACCACCATGGAAAGACAACTATTTTCTGAAAAGAAAAGTTCCTTTTGGTGTGGAATCAGTGTTCACTTAACCGATTTTGAACGCGTACTTATGCGTCCAGCGTCAGCTGCTTTTACGGTGTGACTTGACAGTATAGCCCTGCAGAGACTTGGCTATCTGACTCGACATACTGGCTTGACAGTATAGCCCAGAGACTTGGCTATCTGACTTGACATACTGGTTTGACAGTATAGCCCAGAGACTTGGCTATCTGACTTGACATACTGACTTGACAGTATAGCCCACAGACTTGGCTATCTGACTTTACATACTGGTTTGACAGTATAGTCCAGAGACTTGGCTATCTGACTCGACATACTGGCTTGACAGTATAGCCCAGAGGCTTGGCTATCTGACTTGACATACTGGCTTGACAGTATAGCCCAGAGACTTGGCTATCTGACTTGACATACTGGCTTGACAGTATAGCCCAGAGACTTGGCTATCTGACTTGACATACTGGCTTGACAGTATAGCCCGGAGACTTGGCTATCTGACTAGACATAATGGCTTGACAGTATAGCCCAGAGACTTGGCTATCTGACTCGACACACTGGCTTGGTAATAGATGGCATTTTCAAGTCAGAAAGTCAAATCTCTTGGGTATTACTTGGTGTGACCGTGATGTGACCTCGGTGTGATACTTAAAGTTTGACTACCTGTTTAATGGCATATTGAGTTCAGGGAAGAATTAAACTCTCTCTGATATTGGTTTTCAGTGTGTGTGTGTCCTGTTTACACACATCCCTGTTACACTCGCACCATAATTTATCAAGGCATATTTTTGTGATTTGAACTATGTGGCAATTTACAACACAAACGGGGTTACATTGGTCTTCCACTTTTGGACACGTTGTTTTGTACTCGAAGATAAACACATTTCTACTTCTGACGAACTATATAACAGAGACACAGCAGGACCCTCTACATTAAACAGGTTATAGGCATTACTCTTCTTATACAGTGCTGTACAAGCAGGTTTCTTCTGAAACGATTAAACATAGACTTGGTGATTGGAATAGTTTCAACTATTTACTTTCCCACTGATAGACATCGCGATTACCTATCCGCTTCTACATCCCAACTTTGCATGGCACATCCACATTTGTTTATTTTGCATTTGAAGTTGTCCGAGTGTGAATAATATATGTCATGTCCCAGGGGTGAAACGCAAAAGTAATCACATTTGTGCTGTAAGAAAGAAACATCGACTTTACAAATTAAACCAATGGCACGTTAAAGATCTAGACTTTGTATAAGATTGACGCACTTTTTATATGTTTTCGTTTGTTTGTTTGTTTGTTCTCTTTTTTTAATTACACAGCAATTGCATGAAAGTTGAGCAGACATACCCATGTGCATCAAATTTGAACAAATCGATTGATTACTTCACTGGCAGCGTTTGTTTTCCCCCAGTAATATCATATTCTTTAATTTACAAAGATCAATACTTGTATCACAGAAGTCCATTAGCCAAAGTCATGAAGAAACTAAACTTGAAATTTCGTTTCATCATTGTTTAATAGTATGTACATTGCAAAGGAAATTGACACTCAGTGAAAAATGGTCGCATAGTTAATGGTTCCCCCGGTGTCAGTTGATTTTATAACAATGTAATTTACTGCCAGGCCTAGAGTTCACTTCTTTCACAAACAGAAAGTGTAAATATCGTTAAAAGCTTGAACCTCCGGATGAATGATAGCTCAAATCAAATACTGTAATTAAATATCGAAGTTCATTTTGCCATAGGCAAATCCCAATGGCACAATCGTGTTCATATCGTATTGTTACCTACCAATTTGCTGAGTGATGTCTTGCATTCATGTCAATAGCTAGTATGATCAATGCTTATTGATAAAAAACGAATATATTGTTACATGATTCAAAGAAGTATGGGAAATGGGTAAAAGCTATCAATTTGTACTTGTGTGCGGGATTGCCAAGAAAGCCAAGTTTTTTGTGAAGTACAGGACGGGGCAGGGACTACAAGCACTAGGATAGCACACACACACACACACACACACACACACGCACACATACACACACACATACATACATACATACATACATACATACATACATACATACATACATACACACATACATACATACATACATACATACATACATACATACATACATACACACACACAAATACATACATACATACATACATACATACATACATACATACATACATACATACATACATACATACATACATACACGCACACGCACAGGTCACGGGTATAGGTAAAACTAAATTCAATGACTGGCTACTGTTACCAACCATGTCAACATCTTGTGACAAGTGTATGAATTTGACGTGGTTTTAATAGAGACAGTGCTTTCAGTTTGAAATCACGAAGCTTATTCAGAGAGGTGTCAAAGATTTTTACTAGAATAAGAGCAAAGTTCATATACTATTATGGAAGCAGTTGCAAGGAAATACCACTTTAGCCTTTCAGCGTAAATCCGTGGGGGTTGTTTTACAGGATCACAATTATAGGAAGTAAACACCCATGTGTACTTTGATGGCAATAACCACTTTGAAGTTTGGGTAATGTGTTTCTAATACATAAGTCGTTCGTTGTCTGTATTATCTGATCCGTCACGGTCACAAGACATGCATGGCATGATCGTATTGACACTAGAACTGTCAGAGTTTCAGAAAATAATTAAGATAATGTCCAATTAGACTATAAATGACTTCACATTAATGAGTACTTTCCTAATTTGATTTGATGTAGAAATCAGATTATACTATTATCGTTTCATCGTAGAAACAAAATGACAATGTCAGATTTTTAGCTATCAAGCTTTACAGTAACTGTGAAACATTGATAGCTATCAAATGATTTTGCTGCAGCTATATATGCCTGGAGTCTTACAGCTTACTTCTTACTTGTTAGAGTTAATCATTCATTGAGTTGTGAAATCATCCATCAATTTATAACTGAATACTGTTTCATTTACACACAGTTGCTGTTATAATCACGAATGGAATGTAAAACTAATGCGATATGGTTTTCAGCAAATACTTCCTTGTTATGGTTTTAATCAGAGTGCGAAATTAATGAGGTAGGTCCGAGACGGACTGGTTCCCCGCTGGACCGACAGTTTTGCCAAGCTTGTCGGGCCTTGTGACCAATAAGAAATTGCAAGAAACAAAAACCATACTATTACTACAGAAATATAATCTTCAATTTCACGAACACACATTTGGAATCGATTTATCAATCCTTCTAAAAGAAACAAATCTCGCAAACGTAAGTTACTGATTTAGATATCATCTTGAGTCAATAGTTGTGTACAAAATGTATATGGAATTCGAATCTATCATTTTACTCGCGTAGCCAATTTCATATTGTAGAATAGTTAGTTTTTCCAACAAAACAATGTCATTCATATATTAAGTGAATGTTTATAGACCCTGTAACAGAACTTGTTTCAAGTATCCTGTTACAGGATCTACACAGACTACTGCCTGTTACGGAAATGTCCTGTAAATATGCCTGTGGATTTCGAGCTGTGTAAGACTGATATATCATAAGGTATTTCCTTGAACTTGAAAAAAGACGTCCACTCATTCTAGGAATTTGTGTTTTTTTTCTAGTGACTGATCCTTCAAACGGAAGTTCACAAGGGTCCGACGACCTTGGATTACTGTTCTGTTTGTGCACATTAATCATAGACACTGAACTGAAAAATACCACAGGACGGATGCATGGTTACATTGAAATGCCAGAGTGTACAGCTACCTAATATATTATTGTGGTACAGTTTGTATTGCAATATGTAGGATATGTGGATGGGTGATTAATCATAGTGCATATTTTATAAAACGGACAAAATTCGGAATTTACTACCAACCCTCTGTCTCTCCTTATGAAAGGTGATTATTAAAAGTCATCTTGTTGATCTTAACTTGATGTTCGGATCGATGTTCGTTGTAAACGCTGTCGTCGAAGAAAATAAATCGTAAAATCTTGATCCGACATGGCACAAGGAGATAAATCTTCTTTTCTCAGTTTTTAGTTATATAGTTTGGTGCGATATTTTCATTTGTACAGTGCAACATTTCATTAAAATAGCCATCAATTATTACATGTTGTTTTTATACCTGACACATTTTGGATCATTTTAACAGCAGGAGATAGATATGTATATGAACTGTTACAAGTATTTGTACAGATATGCTGCAGTTATGCGCAGGGAATACGAATGTAAAAATGTGTGGATGGATGGATGGATGGATGGATGGATGGATGGATGTCGAAAATAATGAAATGCCATTTTATCAATCAGATACATCCGACAGATTAATTCTTCATGTATAAGCAGTAAATTCAAACGTTGCCAACAGCTTGCAGCATGCATTGACACTGAGTTGAAACATGATGTCATTTAATAGTATGACGTCACGAGTTTATAGCGAAAATGAAAGAAATAATTCTGTCAA
Source organism: Glandiceps talaboti (assembly GCF_964340395.1). Taxonomy (NCBI): domain Eukaryota; kingdom Metazoa; phylum Hemichordata; class Enteropneusta; family Spengelidae; genus Glandiceps; species Glandiceps talaboti. The sequence continues at coordinate 16,128,815 of NC_135549.1, forward strand.
AGTGGTTAATAATGAAAGCTCCTGTAATCAATATTTTGTCACTTCCGGTTGTTACTGCGGAGGGTTCCAAATACGCTACTCATGGAGGAGGGTCCCAAATACACTACTCATGGAAGAGGGTCCCAAATACACTACTCGTGGTGTCTTTACTCAGGCCGTTGACATAGGGATACACTTTTATGGAAAACATATGCAGGGTTTTTCAATATATCGGATGTTCAACAGAACTGTAATTTAGAAAATAACACATAATCTGATTAATCACACATAGTTATCTTGTATCCATTAATATTGCATTGCTCTAGCGCAAGTGGTTATCCTCAAAGATCCCACAGGAAACCCTAAGTTTATAAATAAATAGAAAAATACCCTGTCACTTCCTTTTGATTGCCCATACCCGGAAATTGTAACAGATGCCCTTGTCAAAATTGAATTTCCTTTTGAAAGACGACATTACGCAATCAAAAAAAAAGAGTCGGAACGTAATGCAATGACAATTCGGTACATCTTTCATAAGTACAACACTCATTAGATTATTTGTTTGTTTATGCCCGTATAGAAAATGTACGTTTGTTTGTTTGTTTGTTTGTTTGTTTGTTTGTTTGTTTGTTTGTTTGTTGTTGCTGTGGGATTCTTGGCGAATCTGTACTATTTCTAGACTAGAATCTATCCTTAGGCGTGTTCCTGATAACATGGCCTCAAAAAAATCGGGTGGGTAGGTCGGAATTTTATTTTTGTTGTATTTCATCTTCTTAATTGTTTTCATTTTTGAAAAAAAAAGTCTCTTCGACCAAAAAATAAACAAAATGTCGGCTAGAATACCCCTTACTGTGATATTTTGATGAAAGATGTACAGACATCGCTGGGAAAGAAAACATCAAATGTGTTTTTAAAAAATGTTTAGGGTCGAAGGATTAACTAGAGTCAATCGGGTACAATTTTTTTTATTTGGCCTTATCAGAGACCGAGGGGAAATCTAATACGTATATATAGTGAATGGTTGTATTTTTGACTCATAGGTTGATATATAGTAGGTAGAAGGCGTAACAGCTGTCCACCCGCTTTTTGTTGACTCCGTGATTGGTCTGGTGTTGGTTGCTGACCTATGGTTGAGTGAACGTCTGGTATGTTAGTTCAATTGGTCAACGTAAATTAAGATGTCAGTAGTTTAGTGTATGGATGGCAAGTGATTTTGATCACAAAAACTTTATATTTAAATGTGTTCTTAATTATCTTGATGTAGACTCTCATAACCTCGGCAGCTGTTTTGTATGTACCGATATCTACGGCATACTTTTACTCTATTCCGGTACTCTATCTAACATCCTTGTACTGTGCGCCCTCATCGACTGCATATGACTAACCATTACTTGACGTGTTGTTGCGATCGCGACGCGACGCTCCCAAGCAATATTAAACACGGCGGCGGCATTGAAGGCTTGTCACTCTTGGAAAGTCACAGATCACACGTCTCAGCGTTTATTTGATTAGGACACAATGAACTCTTCTGCACTGTATGGGTCAACCTAAAACAAAAGATATGTACCAATAGATGTTGGTGGCGCACCCACAAGACATTGAAATACTCCTCATGCTCATGATACACTATCGGTAACAGAATCTACTACATTATCGGTAAAGATTTACTACAGTATCGGGTTGATACATTATTCTTTTTACTACAAACCAGTCGTAACATACGCCTCATGTTTTTCATTTTGTGATCTTTCTTATTGAATTAGTGTTGTAATAAGCTTGCTATTGTTCGTGATGAGCCTTCGCCTATGTTATTCACACATTACATAAAACACTTTTTAAATAGACTTTGTGGCAGGTTGGCAAAATATCCTGTTCCTGTTCCCCGTGATCATACACTCCTGAAAATTTCGCATAACAGTATGTACGTAAGTAACTTTGAATTCGGTGATGTGGTATTTACCAAAATTTATTATCAGTGTACGATTCCTTAAAGTCAGATTATTTAAACTCCTTTCACCCGTTCTTGTTACATTTCCTTATCTTTATAAAGTATCACTAAGAGTGCGGTAGATGTAGTTGGGTATTATTTTCGACGAAGAAACTGTTATTGTCATTATTTGTGGACGGTCTACCGCACTTACAGTTGTGGCTGGTATACTCAATGTTCCTGACTGTTGACGACTGCCCTCAATCAATAACAGTGGCACGATCCTTATAATACTTGAGAGAACCCCATAGGCCTAATTTCACGTCTAGAAAGTCAACCGTATGGTGATAATAATAAGTTCATCGTGGCACCAAATCTTTCGGGCATGACTAGTTTCTTCTCGTTAGAACTACGATCAATCGACAGAGGGCAGGCTTTCCTCTATACATCACACGCAGTGACTGTATTATACGCAAAGAAGAATATGCTAGGGATTTTATACTTGAGGGAATGCATTTGTTATAATCTTCTTCTTCATAAATACAGTAATCGTGGTCATATTGCTAAAATATTTCTGAGGGGGATTAACCATTCTGATTAATGTTAAGGAGATCAGTTCTGCATGATTACCGTTCGGTTGTCGTTGTCAGACATTTTACAATATTTATACCTTAATGCCAGTTTGGTTCCTTGCAGCGAGGTAAAGCCCCTTCAAATGAGTGACATGACCACGCAGATAGGGGCGGATCCTTTGGTTGGTTGTCTTTCTAACTCAAATTTTCTCGACTTTTTTTTGCAGCTGTGATTCTTCTATTTAGTGGACTATGATGGATGGGATTGACAGACAAATGACATCAATACCTCTGTTTTTCCATGACACGTAAACGGAAGAAAACTCTCGCACATGTAATAAATTAATGAACTTGTAAGTCCATGTGACTGTATAGATCAACGCGTCACTGATTTTATCACCATCATATTGTTTTCAACAAACAGGGACATTGTCATTTAACACGAGATCATAATAAAATCTGATATTCCTGCCTATATAGTATACCAACCCTTTATTGCTTCAGTGACAGCGCTATAGCAGTTATCATACACTTTCTGTAACAGCAGTTTACTTCTTCCCATTTTGAAGTTGACATTCCCAAGCTGTGATAGTCAGAAAAAAAAACATTGCAATCCAACGTATGCAATCAAGTACCATATATTATAATATATGGAAATATTCTCATACCGGGAAACAAAAATCAGGTCAAAAGATTGTAATCTGTCATTACAACGATATATGATTTCATCTCGTTTTGTCGTGTATTGTATTGACTAGGTTTTTGACCTGTTGTTCACAATGTATCTTCTGTTTACAGGATGTTGTAGTTACCCTTTCAGTTCAGCGATGTGTCTGTCTGGCTTTATCATGAATTCAATTTACAACGAACTAAAAGACCCTGTCCCATCTATTGAAAACAATTATCCGACTGATGTACTGAGGTCCAAATTATATATTGCCTTTAATTACTTGTCAAAGTAAATTTCAATAAACGTTACTGGTTTGAAGAGGTATATATATATATTGAAGGAAAGGGGAGAACAGTGGATAGCGCCCCCAGCGGATTTATTTGAAGACAGAGAAAAGTTTATAGGCAATAATATATACTAAATTGAAAAGCTGTCACCAAGCTGCCTGCATTCATCACGTGGCTTTCAAATAAATGCAATAAGTATGTAAATGTATGATTGACTTTCATGGCTACATGACAGCATTCTGCTCCAATAATTATTTTGATAGTTTAGATAGCTATATTGATCTTTTGTACTCATTACTTACCTTTCTTTAACTTCTTTGGCGTGTAATACTAAATCCCTTCGAATAATTACATCATTTTTCATTCACACTACTTTGGACGATATCCATGGCGACTGTTTACGGCTATAGAACGTCTCTCGTTGTACGAAATGAAAAAAACAAAATCACCATAAGTCTAGCTGAATGTAAGCCAAACTATTCCAAATACATTGCAGTATCTATTTCTAGATTTCAGTTACGTAATAAGATATTGATTTGATTTAATATAATCAACAGCAAGTGACAAGAGAATTACAATTACCAAAAACACAACTAACGCCTATAACATTTACAACTTTCACTGTAATTGTCATTCAATAACCTTTCTTTACGAAGGAAAAAAGTCTTTCCTCAAAATAATTATGCATTAACAAACATTTAAGTCACACACACAGATATGTATATATATATATATATATATATATATATATATATATATATATATATATATATATATATATATATATATATATATATATGTATGTATGTATGTATGTATGTATGTATGTATGTATGTATGTATGTATGTATGTATGTATGTATGTATGTATATAGCAATAGACTAACGTGTTAATTGTACACTTGGTATCTCATGTTCATAATCTAAGACACAGTTTACCAATAACCATTGACTAATTGTAAGTATCAGATCACATATATAATAGTTATTGTTATGATTAATATGTGAAAGATTCTAAAGTTTGGTAAACTAATCATGGAGTGGTTCAGTTACAATGGTTACAATTTAGTAGACGTTTTAGATACCATTGGTCAGGTTTTATTATGTGGTTGTTTTATTTTGATTTGGCTAAACTGGCGAGAGTTGTTGAAATATGGTTAAGTTCCATATTCTACGATGTAAAATTATCTGTATATTTCAACCAGTCAAAGCTGATTGGATAAAGTATATGCAAGATAGTCTGTGTAATAAACGATCCTTGAAATCAGAGAGTATATATATTAGAGTTTTACCCCCAGCTTATAATTCTGGCTATATGACTAATGCAACAAGTCTACTGGCAGTAGCATACATTTACTGGGTTCATTTAAGTCCATCCAATAATGAGATACATTCCCGAAGATGTAATAACTAGCACACAATGACACGGAACAGTTCATGGGTTCATATAACAGGAGTGTTGTTAGCTTATATTGCTTTTTGCTCAAACTTTCTACAAGCTTTCTGCATTAGGCCTTTAGCTGTAGGCAAAGCTTCATTTACAACTGGAGACGTACGTATGTGACATTTATTTCTGTTATTTAGCATTCTTGTTGTCCTATAAGCCAGAAGGGGGGGGTGCCGGATGTGACTCTCTTTTTGTGAATTTCATTTCAGTACTGTAGAGTTTGACAAGTCCACATAGGACACCTTAATAAAACAAAAAATACAACACAACACAACACAACACAACACAACACAACACAACACAACACAACACAACACAACATAACATAACATAACATAACATAACATAACATTTTGCGATACTACAAGCGTGTATTACTGCTTTGCGATTACAGCTCTGAAAGCTATGAACACATTCCATTTCACTTACAAGCTTTAAGTGAGGCGTATCCATTGAAGTATGATCACAGCGTTTTGGAAATACTTGTAATAACGGATATATTAATCTAGTCTATCATTTGTGAAAAAAAACTTGTTTGCTAAATAATTGCGTAAAATGTTCCAAAACGACCACCATGCGTTCTACTCCTAAACGTGCCCCTAGTCTCTATTTTACTGATGTTTTTGGGTCGAACAATTAGACTTTGCGAAGAACTACAAAGGCAAACATACTGTACGAGTAGATTATTACTGAACACAATAATTATTCTCTGAAATAGTTCCAAGGTCTGAATGAACGTACTGCCTTCTGTAATGTAAATGCCATTTCAAGATACTTTCAGGCAACTTTATTGAAGTTATATAAAGAGATTTTGAAGTAACTGTAATATGGCAACCTTTCTTTTGCGAGATTTGCGAAATTAAGAACGTCATCGATTCTACTGTAAAAAGGGCCTTGGATATTGATGATGGTACATGTACTATAGCCTACTATGAAAGAAACAATTCGTTTTGCAGGCAGATTTTGCCATTCCATTGCTGCGCTTATATGTTACAACAGCTCGAGAACCCATAAGACCTACTATTAGAGATCTGAGGTTACAGTCAGTATCAAACTGGAATGCTAAACATGCTACAAGTACGGATCTAGGGTACAGTACTAAAGGCACCATCAGTAGTTTTATCAAGTTATTGTATTAGATCCAACATGTCTACAGCAAAGTTGTTTATACAGATGAAGTCTTAGCACGCATTTGTAGAAAAACCTGCACTTTATTAGACAACCAGTTACCAAGCAATTCTGAGAAGGGTTTCAATTGAAATAAGCTTTAATGGGAAGAAGGGTAAATACACCTTGGATATATGTCAATTCATTCCGTGGCTGTAAAAGCAGCACACAACTATACTTATTAAAACACAGCTGTAGTATCACAAAATCCATTCACTTTCCTTTTACTTTGATTATACTAGATTAAAAAAAACAGTGCTGGCACCGTACCGTGTTGTAATGGAGGTTTTAGCACCATGCCCACAGCAGTATTGGAGTTATCAGTCGGCTACAGTTGTCCAAGGTTACTGGCTCATCTGTTAAATTAACACTATATAACCAATACATGTACTCTCGATGTGATTATTTCATTTATTATTTTGAAATGTGAAATAATAGGTTTTAATGGCTAAAACATTATAAGTGATATTGCCCGCCATCGGGGGGGGGGGGCTATAAATATTCAGAGGTGAAAGCCGAAATTGCTCAATGTAGCTAAAATTAGTGGCATACCTTGTATAAATAGAAGCACGCTGGGTAGATCTTATTTCTAAATTGCCAATCGAATCAGCCATTCGTTCCGCTCGTTAGTTTCCGAATACTGTAAGCTTACCGATAGAGGTTTAAGTTACTTATTTTGTAAAAGTTGATGATGGCATCTGAAAAGGTCATCCATACACGATGCGTCCTTGCCCAAATCAATGACTAGTTGTTCTGTTTTTGTTTGCTTATTACTATTTGGTTTACATATACAACTGCTAACTAAGACGATATCAAGAAATTCAACAACAGTGTAACCAAGTATGTCGTTTGTAACTGACTGTAAAACGATAGCAGAACATTTGAGATGCTGTTTCCCTTTAGGAAAATATCTACAGTATACCTTTGTATCTGGGAAACAGCCATCTTACAGACCAGCTGTTAACTTGAATACACACATGAGATGAGCCTGAAGGATGCATCCCTACTATTGCGTATAGTCGTTGATTTAATTTTCCCATTAAAGAAAAGATATTGGTCAGTACGACGTAGTAACTTTATGTGTATAGTATCTTATCTCGTTTGCAAAGTGTTTGCAAGCACGCTGAAGCAATAAACGCAATCTCAGGGGATAATTTGTGAACCTAACCCTTTCTGAAATTACTTGCTGGCAAAAGTTGACCTTGCCTTCAGGGACGACAGATTAAAATCCATACTATTTCAGGCTTCATTCTTCAAGCATTTTCTTAATTTCCATGTGTAATTACTTAAACCCTTAGTAATCATGAGTTCTTCTTTTTCTCTCAAGAAATGATAACGTTGGAGGCGAAAAATGCAATTATACCTGATTGCTGTGAAGATGATATCTATAGGTGTTGTTAAAATATGTATTATCTATGAATTCGTGTTGTGTAGATGCAATTTCCTGGCTTGTTTTATATATGGAAACAAGCCCTCGATTGGCAAATTCAATTTGTTCTTAAGTATAGCGTTTCTTCTAGAACTGTTATCTGGCCAGTATTCAACCGCCGACAATTTAAGAACCAAATCCTAGGGCACACATTAATAATGTGTGTAGGACAGCGAGAGAATTAGTCGTGTACATCAAATTATGAAATCATGAAATGTGATGTATTACTACGACACTATTTCATACGGCACGAGGAAACACGCTAACAAGTATATATCACCTATAAATGCCAAACACGTGCTCAAGAACACGGACCACTAATACAATACACTCAATTACTGGTTAATCATAAGAATTTACTAAAATTATTTCATATATGATGATTTTCCTTATAACAAAGAGAAGGTGTATGGTATAATATTTACGTAAATGCAGAATGCCTTTGTTTGAATCCCATGAGTAGGCCATAATTGCATTTCCATTTGTCGAAATAAGGCAGCTTCTTGATAAATGACATATGTCTGTTTACGTCAATTACCTATATCAAGTATTCGCTAAATCGCGAAAAAATGGCGGTTTTTCCAGCTAATAACTTCTTCGCATTTCAACATCAACGAATGTTATATTCTAGACCTCCAACTCAACTATCCAGTTGAATGTTTAAATCTGAAAGTGATTCTTTACAGGCATAATCTGTATAACTTTCAACTAGGCACGATTTATCCTCTTAATAAGGTATATGTGGGTTCTTGTATGAAGCAACTACACACCTTTCAGTAATGCCTCTCGCAGGTTTTAAAAGTTTCCTGTCGGCGGACGTGGATAATACGAAAGTCTTTCAACGGGGATCCGCTGGGAATATAACAAATCGAAAGTTCACCACCCACCCTCAATTTTCTGAAATAAATCCCTCCTTCAAGAAATACGAATGGCGGAAATATTATACTGCCAATGCAATGGACAACTATTTAGGCAAATGGAAAAGAACTATTTACTCATGTTTCCTCTTCCTTCTAAATATAGTACAGTATTTGTTCTGAAATAGGACACAGCGGTTGATACAGGAAATTCAATTTCTAGGCAAGGCCAGCCTTAAGCTGTTGAGGATTTTTCTTCTTCGATGCAAGGGAAGACTGAATACTTTAAATTCGTTTGAAAACATTCTGGCATTTTAATTCATTCCTTCAATAGGAGAAAGTCTAAATAAAAACTAACCGAATTATTCATGAAAAAGATAGTGTTGTTTCTACGGTTATCCTTGAAATTATATACATTATCATATTACGTTGTCAACTTTCTTATTTTAGCTACATAATGTATACATTTATCGATTTTTTTATCAATTCAATTTAATAGCATACTGAAGTAACACTCGGGGTTGAAAACGGTCAGACAATGTATTACTTCACTAAGAAAGCGAGATCTTCTAAAAACCAGTCAGAGCTGTTCTCTGCTGACTCGTTGTGTCATATTGATGTCAACATTGACATCTCACATTATTGTGTTATCTTGATTCATTATAACGTGCCAATCTTTCGATTGAAGATCAAATGAAGCTGACAAAAAAAGTAATAGCATGTCCGTCTGAAGGAGAAACATGAATTGCTTTACTCTTTAAACCTTGTTTGGTTTAATTAGGAGAATGTCAGTCCTTATCAAGAATGTCTCACTGAGCAAATTATTCAGCAACCAATCCTCGTAACATTTCCATATTCTCTCTCTCTCTCTCTCTCTCTCTCTCTCTCTCTCTCTCTCCTGTGTGTAGACACAAAAAAACACCATCTCACCTGGTGGCTTATTACGTGAATATCTCTCATTCATGGTAGAGTGATACGATGTCTACTCATCGCAATAATGAGAGGTATTTTCAGCCGTTAATAACGGAAGTCTCGTGGACGTCGCCTTTATAAAGTAATTATTTTTCTTGAAAGCCACAGGGTGATAATTCGGACCGTATTACTTTTCATCTAAGCACATTATTCTTACAGTTTATAAGCCTATTCATCGGCTGGATTCTTTACACATATTCTGGAATAAAAGATTTCTTAATTATATTTTTCAGTGATTATAGTAATACGCCTGTAACCCGAGATTCAACGGTTTGTATGCAAACATTATGCTCGAGTCGAGAAGAGAGCTCGAAAAGCCAGTGCCAACTGAATGTGATACTTTCTAGATGTCTTGCGATCTTGTTTGTGTATGGCATATCAGAGAACAGTTTCTCTGAGGTTTTGATAATATTCGATAATTAATGTATGATATTCTAAGGTCTTGTGATTTTTTATATTGATAATCTTCGTTAACCTGACATGTTTTATATTCTAAGATCTCCAGAGATTGATGAGTTTGATAATCTTCGATAATCTGACGCATATGGTATTTGAAGGTCTACAGAGATTGAATTTGTTATAAATGAGGAAATAAAAGTGACACGTGTAGGACTTTAACCCACGTCCCCTATACACTATTCAGAATGCTCTAACCTGCTGAGCTAACGTGCCAAATGGTAGATAACGTGAATTTATCCTAATGTGTGCCTTCTTTCCTCGAGGCAGTGGTGAGAATCCAACTGTTTTTATAAAGCTTAAACCTTTACCCTAAGGATCTAAATAGATTCACAGGTCTCCCTGCCTATGTAGGTGGCCAACTTAATAAGAATCGGTTAATAAAGCAAGGCTAGACTTTTTGAAACAGTTTTCGATGATTTTAATAATCCAAGGTCGACAGTGATTTTTGATGTTGATAATCTTCGATAATCAGACGTTTTATGATATTCTAAGATTCGCAAAGCTTGGCGATTTTCATATTCTTCTGTAATTTGGCATGTAGATATTCTAAGGCCTAAAGTGAAGACTTGGTATTGATTTAGAAAGAGTAGCATAGTCATGCTTAATTGCTTAAAAAAGAATTTATATTACGCACGTAAATGTTACCTAGTCCATGTTACCTTACCTATATAGGTTAAGGTTGTTTCGTTATGCTTTATTCAATGCCCGCACATTGTCATTGATAAATGTTTCCACAGTTGTACTGTAGTATCTCAGTCAATTAATTTTCAAAGACATTTCTGTTGAACGAATTTGTGTGTGCATCTCACAAGATCAAGCTGTTGTCTTGGTTGAGTATAAAGTTTTGGGCGCAAATGAGCAAACACGTGATGACCTACATTTAGCACTAAAACATGGCCTTCATCGAATACCAAGTTATGGCCCTCGGTGAATTCGAACACCAAAGTGTTGATCAAGAAGGACAATAACGACGTAATAAACTTTGATGGCTTATTTCATTTTATGGCACCTTCGTTTCATATTCACTAATGACATTTAAAAGTGTGTATATATTGGGTTACGTATTTTAGAAATCCATAAAACTGAGCTTTACGCGCGACACTATATTCACTACACGCGACGTTAGGCTCTCGAAATATCATTAAATCAGCCCGTTCTGTCACAAACGAGAATACAAACGATTGTAAATGTCAAGCTGTTGCTACGACATCGTGATAACGTTCAAACACGATAACTGGATATAATATTGGAAAACACTTTCAAATTGTGTAATGTCTTTATGAGATTAGAAGTGAAAAATGATAAAATATCTACTATCAAACCATTTGTAAACTGAAATACCTTCAGTAAGAGCTGTTGTTACTTAATTACCAAAACTCAATAATTATGCAAAACGACATTTTTAAAAAGAAAAACATAATGTGTAGCTCTATCGGACGTATGCGCTTTGTTTAAGCAGTAATTATACAAATGATTCAATACTGTAACAATAGAAAAGCAAACCAACAAGCTTTACAGGAAAAGTGTATTTTGTTATCGTCAATATATATATTCACACGATTATACGAAAAATTGAAATTACCAACAAGCATTAAAACCATGCACATTCCTCATTAAATCATAAGCTCCATCAGCAAGCTTAATAATGCACACGCGCTTCGTTATTGTCAATCTATGTATCAAATTATGACATTTGAAGATTGTAGTTGTTATGAGATATTGTGTCCACATACATACATACATACAGACAGACAGACAGACAGACAGACAGACAGACAGACAGACAGACGGACGGACGGACGGACGGACGGACGGACGGACGGACGGACAGACAGGCAGGCAGGCAGACAGACAGACAGACAGACAGACAGACAGACAGACAGACAGACATTAAGGCAGACAGACAGACAGACAGACAGACAGACAGACAGACAGACAGACAGACAGACAGACAGACAGACAGCTCTATGGGTGAAGAAAGATTTAATTCAATAATAGAAGTGGGTAAATCATAGAAAGTGATTTGAAGCTATGTTCCAATACCTTTTCAACGTTCCTGTGATACAATTTGGAAATAAACCCAAAGTAGAATTAGATACGTATCTCTACAGTCTTATATAACTTAATATGTGTACAAAATGTAACAATTTCCGACCACGATAAAATACGGATAATTATGCTATTCAAAGTCAAAGGATCGTGAAAGTCGGGCTGGTTTAAATGTAAAATTTATTGTAAATTAAAAGTATTGACACAATATTCAAGACCAATTTACTGTGTCTTCAAGTTGTAGGCAATTACTACCCACCGTTCGTTCTCTTGGCGACAAGACAATATCTAGACAGTGCATAACATAGCATAGGCATATCGTTTCACTATTGTATAGCATATAATAACGTCATATTATGATTTGTACGACACGTGGGAGTTTTTGTACTCACGATATTATCACATATTTGCATTCATGATGATGATGGTAATCTCTACTTCGATAAGAACACAGTGCTAGGAATCAGTATAAAAGCCAAGCATTAATCATACATACACGAAGCGAAGAAAAGAATGCAAGCCACATTCATGTGGAAAATTGCTCAACGGGGAATAAAAAATAGACAGCCTGACTCCCACGAATTCCATGTTTTTTCAATCAGATTTTCAAGTTCGAACCGCTGACAAGTTCGTTTATACGATTTTTATTTCTACACCAATATTTTTATATGAGATTATATTTTAGAACACAGAATTAATCATTTCGCTGCAAGAGTCGACGATTCTTTACTTTCTGTTATTTTTTATCATAATTTTAGAATCCAGTGATATTTATCGGTAAGGTCACGTAAGAACAAATGTTTCAGATATGGATAACTTTTTATGTAACAAAAGATACATCAGTCTGCTAAACAACGGACAAAATGGCGATGTCAAAAGAATTGGAAATTTGTTGTCGTGAAATAGTTGTCTTGGTTTGCGCACTTGTCTGTACATGTGGTGTGCGTTATATATAAATGTCATGGCTTACGTGACACGTGCACACTAGTACTATCCTTGGAAGGAAAGGCTTACTATAATTTGCAAGATTTGTCTACGCGTGTGTCCGTCTTTATGCTATTTCTTTGTCAATGTGTGTGCTATCAGATTTATGTACAGAGTGTATCCTAATGCTATACATTCACTATCTGTAATTGAATGTATCACAGCTATATCTGAAATTATATACGATCACATTATATCATTTCATATATTTTACAGGGTATTTTGGTCACATTAGTCACTACTGTTGGATTATATGCGATGAACGTACGTTGGAGGCATACACTAGTTAATACCAGATTGAATGCGTTAAGTAAGGATTTACTGTTCCTAAATCCTGCATTATCATCAATGTGTATACCATATTAATTGATATTTGAAGCATGCATTGTTAAGATATAGGACATGTGTGTTTTGTCATCACCAATGTATATGCACCAAACCATTGAAATTTGAAGCATTAATTATGAAAATGAATGAATTAAATAAAAAGAGGATATCATCAAACGATATCAGATATGAGCACTCTGGTATCTATGAATGTACGAAATCATTTTTAATTGGAAGCTTGTAATGCCTAATTTTTAAAAAATCGTTTATTATGCAAATGACTCCATGAAATTAACCGCTACATCCTCAAACGATATCGTGTGAGTTGTTATCGGTGCAATATATCAAATTGTATGAAACTTGAAGCTTGCATTCTTAAGATATTGCCTAATTACCAAACACTATTAAACATTTAAATGGTCCATTTGAATTAAAAGCAAAATTAAAAAAGCTTTATAAGATATCTTTGTATAGCCAAAGTATGCATAAAATTATATGAAATTTGCAGAGTGCGTTCTAAGATATTGCCTATTTACCAAAACTCATTAAATAGTATGCTAATAACTTTTAAAAACAAGAACAAGCTTACAGGACGTGTGTGCCTTGCATCCTTAATTAATACATGTATCAAATTGCATGGCATTTGGGGCTTGCATTCTTAAGCTTCAATCTAAATACTGAAAATCGTTAACGAGCAAAGTAGTAATTAAACATTTATAGGATGTTTAACAAAACCTGGTAAGTTCGTGCCATTAGCATAAAGGAAAATGTGGAGCAAGTTTCTTTAGACGCTGAAGGTTTTGAGATATCATGTCCACCTACACGCACACGCAGGCACGCACACTCACACACACACACATACACATACACACACACATACTCACACACATACATACATACATACATACATACATACATACATACATACATACATACATACATACATACATACATACATACATACATACATACATACATACATTTTTGTACATACACACGCACAGGTCACGGAAATCATAACATCCCTAACCCAAGGTAAACTTGTACAGTTAACCGATTTCTCATGTACGACCTTCTTAGGTTTTTAGGAACATTTCACATTCAACATTACCTTCCTCTAGACGTGTACATGTTCTGGAGAAAGATTATTTTCATAGGAAGCTTTGGCGGTTATTATAAATTTAGCTAAATATCAATATCGTCTATAGAAAGATATTTGTGTTGCTGATCGTGTTTCACTACTATGGACTTCTAAAACGCACATTACATATTTATTGGTGGATTCCAGCATCGACTTGTTAAATACTAATTACTCTGAATAAGCACGAATATTGAATACAAGAACGCGCTTGCAGCCTTTCAAGTGATACACAAGTGGCTACGATGCGTGAATAATGTATTGATGACAGAAATATGTGAATAATTAAAAACCCACCACTGGCACGGATTTGAGAGACACATACAAGAAGAACAACTCATTCTTTAGTGGAATGCTTAATCTCTTGAAAATCTGGTTCGAAATGCAAACTCTCCAGGCCACTAGTCTCTCTTGTCAAAGAACTGGGGGAAAAGACGCCCTGGATACACAAAGGGTTGTTCTAAATTGAATATACGAAGAGTCGTTTACAATGTTTTACTACATGTAAATAGTATAGATTGAGTTAGATGATATAGTATGTTATAAGATAAATTGAGGCGGCGGAAACGATGCACACACAGACTAATACCTAAAACGTCAGGAGGACCACTTGGAGCACAGCATTCACGTCAGAAAATTTGAATGTTAGAGTGATCGAGGAGATAGTTCAAGAGTGTCAAACAATCAAATAGATGGATGAAGATGAAACAACATTAGCTATAGAAGGTCGTGACAGTAACCCCCCTGACAATGTAGTTATCAAGAAAGTGTACTCTTAGGTTAATTAGAGCGAAAATGATTGTGAGGTACGTAGTTCAACACAATGATATATTTGTGTTATATATTCACTACCATCGTGTAAAGTGGTAGTATATGCTATGTCTGGTCTACCATTACGACCATTTCAAAGTTTTAAGTTTAGTTGTTGTTCTCTGCACGCTCAGGCTCAATCAATGCACTTTGAATGTTAGAGTTAATTACTTTTTAATTATTTCTTGTTTTGTCGGCATTGGTAATCAATTCTCAATATATTGTCTAATGACGTCCGTGACCTCTCGTTTATTGATGAAAACTTTCTAGTTGGCATCGCGTTGACCATTTGTCAAAGACACAGGTCCATAGGAGAACGACATCAGCTGTAAGTTATAATACGTTAAATTTGCAATTAGTCTGTATATTGACGTTATCTACACAGCGTGACATATAAATATACAGTTAATGGTGCATTAATGCTTGCTCTGGCGACCCTGTGTCGTAATATGTATGGAAAATATCAATAATGTACATATGTTAAGATAAGGAAAGGGATATACAACTCATTGCGTTGAATACAGAATACTTACATATATGACCAGATTTGAAACTCAGTTGCTTCATTTATATTCAAGAATTGTGTGATTTTTTTTGTATCGGACTTAGAATTAAAGAGGCCTGATTAGAGAACACACATCCCTAAAATAGTATACTTCGTTGTGATTGAATGGTGAAACCATTTAAAAGAAATTAGGGGCATCAAATAAATGTCCGTGATATGCAGGAAATGGCTGGATTTTGATAGGTGACCCTGAAGTTCAACATCAAGGTCAAAGGTCAATGTCTCAAAAGAAAGTTTAAATATGGGTTGGACGTTGGAATGAAGTCTTTATGTATTGAAGTATTTGAGTTAGGTGGTAAATCGTGATTGTTCTCTACAAATATGGTCACAATTGAGTAGAAAGTGATACGAACTCCCAAAGTAGTGCATGTGTAGACTTTTCTTCTTCTATATGTTACATATGTCATGTTACCTTTGTGCCAGGTTTTAAAGAAATCAGATATTACATTGTGTGTCTGAGAAATGACGTACTACGGACGCACAGACGAAAGGACGGATGGATGCACGCACAGACTAATAGCCCCACCCTTTCGGGGGAATAACAACATATCCTCCCACTCACATATACACACACACACACACACAGATTCACACACGCACGCTCGCGCACATACATACATACATACATACATACATACATACATACATACATACATACATACATACATACATACATACATACATGTACGTACGTACGTACGTACGTACGTACATACATACATACATACATACATACATACATACATATACATACATACATACATACATACATACATACATACATACATACATACATACATACTTACATACGTATATACATACATGCACACGCATTTCTTCAACGTTGTTATTCTTCTGTAGTTGTTATTCAACTTTATAATAATCTTGATTGCCATATATTTAAGGACGAAACGTACTCCAAATGATGGCATCTCACGTATTATATGGAATTGATACTGAAACGCAACTGTCTAGATGACATCACATGCAAAGGAAAAAATCTAAAATACTGGTAAATCCCTTCCCTGTTCCCTGAAAACATTCTTTTTCGGAATCATGTTTTATTATCTTACATTTTACTTTAAAACTGTTTGTTATTACATTTCACAGAAATTGTAGTATAGTTTCGTATGTGGCTGAACACGGAGATAGTTTTAATAATTGTTGGCAGAATGGTGTCTCTTCAGCAGTCACTGTGAAAGAACAGCAAATCTGTTCTGCAATGACTTTGTATGAGATCCCAAATTGAAATCTGAAAGCACAGTATACTAGAATTTCTCCATATATAGCACCCCTGCCTGGAAAGTAGGACTTTCATCCGTGATTACTTATTCAGTATTCACGTGTGCAAACCAGATCTTGACAGGTTCATGGGTAATGTCATCGAAGAGTTGGAGGCGATGATTAGTGAGTAATACGCGAGGACACTCAAGAAGGTGAGAGTATACCATGCGTCAAAGAAGATTATAATATGTTTTTGTTCAAACTTCAATGAATGGAAATGATGACGTAACCATTATTAAGGACCCGGTGCGAAAAGGGTTATCTGTAAGTCAAGAGCTAACTAGTAGACAAGACCCGGCAAGAATGCTAATGTAGTTCAGATTACTTCATCGGATTATTAGTAGATTTTTACATTATATTGATATGTCAGTTTTAAGGATGAAATAACCTGCTTTCAGGAAACCATCAAGTCGGCGTCAAGAGTCTTCAATCTCGAGACATTCTTGAAGTGTTGTAATTGTCGTTTTTGGCCTCTTTTGGTCTAGGTTATATAGGTTGTGTTACTTGCATGATGAGTTAGTTAAAGAGATACAGTGTTGATAAACCAGTAGTGTTTGAAAAGTTAGTGACGTCACACAACACCCCCCCCCCCCCATCGGTATCGGTCGATGTTGCATGTATTTGAAACAGGTGGGTATTCTTAATTTTGTTTTGTGAAGACCCGGGAGGAAATAAATCATTCAAGATGAAGCACGAAATAGGCTTTTAAAACCGTAGAGGGAATGCTTTTAACGTTATTTGAAAGCTTTATTTTGAATTCACTATGCATGGCTGGTTACATTTTACATTGAATTAAATTGAATTTGACGACAGTATCTTTGTAAATGTAGTTAAATGTCACGAATTTGAAAAAGAGTTAATACGTGATCATCATTCGGTTTGACAACGAGGAAAGAAATGTAAATACACAAGTAATTGGCCACACTAAACATAATAAAAAAAACCTGATACGTGTCATTCCCAAAGCCGAAAAATACCAGTAGGATTACAACTATCTCTTGGTAAAACATCTTTCAACGAACTGCACATTCTATGCTACGTGCAATCGTGGCTAACGCTGAAAATTGACTCAAAGGCTGCAATACACATCGCTGACATTTAAAAACCTACAAGCCGCATAATTACGTGGAAAAGTTACTGTTTGCATAGAATCAATATGACATACAGCATTACATGACAAACTACACTTTTTGTCATAAAACCTTAGCATTTGGGTGTTTGAGACACACACAATTCTTGTTCGAAACACATACAATCCTGGTCATAAGAGCTTAGCATTTGCCGTTTTGTGCACACTTTACTTTATAACAGGACACATCAAAAGATGCGTCAGTTCCAGGCGACAAAACAAACACTCCAGTCGAAACCACGCCAACTTGTGTCTGCGCTGCATCAACTCTCATTGACGGAACCCTTGATGTCTTCTGTTTTAGAGTAAATTGTTGCAGAAAACAACCAAATGCTAAGGTCTTATGACCAGAATTGAGGTGTTCGAAACACACTGAATCCTGGTCATAAGAGCTTAGCATTGGGGATTTTCTGCAACAATTTACTCTAAAACAGCACACATTAAAGGGCCGTCAACACGGATTGACAGTTCGGGTAGTCTACACGACGGGTGTTTTCGGTGACCAACACCCCCTACAATTCTGACTCTCCGACGCCCCAGCGGTGGCAGTCGCTCGATCATGGATGGGTGGGTACCCCGGCTTGTTAGCGAAATTTCATATGTACCCCTTTTCCAGTTAATATTTCAATGAAAAAGACCCCCCCCCCCTCCTTTTTTATATAATGAATCTGGGAGAAAATCACTTCAAAAACCCCCTTCTTTCCGAAATCCGGCATCTTCTGATGTTCATAAATGCTTAGCATATGGGACTTAATGTCAACAATTTACTCTGTTCGACAGACCAGAAGTTAGTGTGTCTTAGACACCACACGAAATTGTAAAAGTGTGTAAAGCAGGATGCTTTGAAGAAGTCACCTCCGACTAACGCATCTTTTGATGTGTTCTGTTTTAGAGTAAATTGTAGCATAAACGTCAAACGTCAAACTCTTATGACCAGGATTCAGTGTATCTCAAACAAGAATTGTGTGTGTCTCAAACACCCAAATGCTTAGGTTTTATGACAAAATATATATGGAAAAGGGGTACATATGAAATTTCGCTAACAAGCCGGGGTACCCACCCATCCATGATCGAGCGACTGCCACCACTGGGGCGTCGGAGAGTCAGAATTGTACGGGGTGTTGGTCACCGAAAACACCCGTCGTGTAGACTACCCGAACTGTCAATCCGTGTTGACGGCCCTTTGATGTGTGCTGTTTTAGAGTAAATTGTTGCAGAAAATCCCCAAATGCTACGCTCTTATGACCAGGATTCAGTGTGTTTCGAACACCTCAATTCTGGTCATAAGAGCTTAGCATTGTGGTTGTTTTCTGCAACAATTTACTCTAAAACAGAAGACATCAAGGGTTCCGTCAATGAGAGTTGACGCAGACACAAGTTTGTGGTTTCGACTGGAGTGTTTGTTTTGTCGCCTGGAACTGACGCATCTTTTGATGTGTCCTGTTTTAGAGTAAATTGTTGCACAAAACGGCAAATGCTAAGCTCTTATGACCAGGATTGTGTGTGTTTCAAACAAGAATTGTGTGTGTCTCAAACACCCAAATGCTAAGGTTTTATGACAAAAAGTGTATGTGCATGAGCCCGAGTACATGAAACTTAGGAGGTTATCTTGGGTACTGTGATCATCTACATTACAGCTAAACTAACAACTGATTCATCCTATGCTTCATTATCATGCTGGACTATATAGCAGTGATCACATAATACAGTATTCCTAAAATTATTATAGCATAAAAAGGTTGCTCGTAACATTTCTAAGGTTGTCGGGTGCAATATGTAAATACAGCATGGATTATGATACGGCTCACACCGCTCCTTAGTGGATTGATTCATTTCAAAACTATACACTGAGTAGCTATCATAGCTTTGCATTTCACCATGGCAACACTGTGTATATCCATTAGGGTACACCGTAATTAAAACTGGGAGCATTTTGCAATTATAATCCAATCATTCATCGCCTACATTTTAATGTGTTAGTCCCAAGTAATATCATTTGACCCCCACAAATTGATAATATCATGTGTGCAAGCGCTTCTCCTTGATTTTCTCTCATATCACGACTCAGACTGCATCCTCGATCCTTGGATGTTTTGGATTATCAGATTGGCGGCGATGAATGCAAGCCATGTTAAGAGCAAGTACATAAAGGATACCGCGTAGGAATACAGATTATTTGATACATCTATCACCTGATTGTCTTGATATTTGAAGTAATCTGTATCATATACACACACAAAATTGTATTGAACTAAATTATACATAATTTGTCCACATTGAAATCATTCGATTGATAGCAGATTGGTACATGGTTGTGGTTGAATATTACCATGGCGACAACTTTGATTCATAAGGTTGAAGTGGATGCAACATTTGATCCGCATATTTCCCGAGAACATCAAAAGGCAATAGATCACTTGTGATATGGATGAGAATAGTAGAAGAAAACTTGGAACAGCATGCCGTCGCCTTGCTGACATTTATTCAGTTACTTGTTGTGTAGAAAACCACGAGAGTCGAAATAAATATGTATTATACCTGCACTGTACTGGCTGGAACTGGGAAATTTTCATTCATCAAAGACATATATTCACTAAAATTTGGTCAATTACTTATTAAAAAAAGACATTTTATCTGTTAGTGAGCGGTCAATATTATATGTAGGTAGTACAGTGGCAAGTTTAAATCTTGAGCGAAAGATCAGTTTTGAATCTGTCGCCATCTTAAAACTGTAGTAGTTGTAACTTAAATATCATTTTCGATCAGACAACCAAAATATATTAACTAAACTGAAAATTGTTAAAATACAAATAATTAGACATGTTAATAAGTGGTCAATATTATCAATAAGCAGTACAGAAAAAGTTTGAAATCGTGATCGCTGTTATGGGCGCTGATTTTTGGGTGCGGACCCAAAAATCAATTTGCTTGGATTTGTTTTATTTATTTATTGTGTATACAACTACAAAAAAATGCTTTTACCCACAGGTGATTCAATGGTGTACGATATTACGAGTACATTATTGTACCTGAAAAAAAAAACATTCTTTAAAAAACGTTCCAGTTGCAAAATATGAATTTGTTAGTATTATTTATCGTTACATTCTTTGATTGGATCTTTAGTATGAAATCAAAAATATTAATAACTTGTCGCATAGTCGAATAGTACAGTTACAAACGTCAGTTTGTCATATTAAAATGCCGTTTTCAAGTGGGGAACTATAATATTTACAGTTAAATAATTGAGAAGTAACAAATTTAAAACACGTCGGTGGAAATGGGTTTTTTAAACATACACAGCCTCGAGAGCTATCCATCAGTAGAAAACAGTAACTAGGGCTAAGTGACGTCTTATTTTAGTCTTTTGAGACCAGTCTTTACCACCGTTTAATTTGCATCCCCTAATTGTAGAAAAAATACTTTAATAATGATGTATTTGCATTGTATGTATCAGGTATGATAAATTTGATGCTATCTGAAAACTTGCATATTTTCTCACGGTAAGTTAGGACAGTTTTATCAAAGGGAACATGATATGATAATGATTATTTGCTACTACACGATACAGGTAGAATTATTTCAAAACAATGCTACATCATGAAAAGATTTACCAAGTATATTTCTTTGACGTTTCAATAGATCCTATGTATGTAGTGTGTTAATACATATATCGATAATTTGCATCTTACTGTAACGTAATAACCAGTCATCACATACAAGGTAGTTATAATATAAATATACTAAAGTGTCTATTGGAATGATTGCAGGAACTCACATCCTACAATATATTGCTAATTCAGTTACTTACAAATTCATATCATACCATATTTTATTAGATTACTTGTATGAATGTGTACTTTTCTAACTATTCATAAGATAGATTCTCATTTATGATTTATGTATACTTCAGTACTATAAATATCATCAATAACGTGTTTGAAAACAAACATGATTTAAATACGCCAATGTCACGTAATATATCTTCATTACTTTTTTAAGAAATGAGTAATATTTTTGACAAAGTTGAAATAATTAAAAGTAGGGTCATCGGGACGATTTAGGTTAAAATGTGTTGTAAATATAATAAGATTAATATTTTGTGTATGCATAATTTATTTTATTCATTCCAGTATATGTTATTAGTCGCTTCAAATTAATTGATAGTAGTGTAATGCTGATTGTGACAGACATAAACGAGAATTCGAACAAAATAAATAAATTGATATTCCAGCTAATCATGTACCAGTGGATGAAGATAAGAAGTTTAACATATTTATATTAAAAGTGGAATTTTGGTGATAATTGAAAATGCATCACCCCCATACTACATGAATTAATCATTTTTAGAAAGTGTTGTGTCGATGAACTTATTTCAAATGATGCGAGGAAGAAGACAATTCCCTAGAGTAAACTTAATCTGCTAGATACAGACTTAATAAATGAATAGCATTATTTTTTAAATTTAATAGGTCACACTGGCATTTGAAGGGCCCGCAAAGTCTAGCTTAATCTTGGATCAAATTTTACAATTGCCTTGACGATGAAGCTCGAGATCAATCATTTTTTTCTACTGACAGGTGTGATGTCGTTTTCTCACGATTGTAAGTCGATACATGTGTGTACTGTATTTTTATTTATTTATTTATACCGATATTTTACCGAATATAATATTTGCCTTTGGTAAATTAAATCCACCTGACTGTAAAACGATAACGTGTTATTATCTTGAGATTTCTCTTTTTTTTCTTGAAGCCCAATATCACGCTGTATGTATATTTTCTCGGCTTAGATATCACGTTTTGATTAGTATCCTGAATACCTCTTATGGTTCCCTAGGTCTCCATCTCTGGAGATACATTCTGAAAATGGGTTTTTACGTGAAATGACAATCTTTTGGACAATGACAGCAAGCTATGTCAAGCTATCAAAGACTCTGCCTATCCATGCAACTAGTTAGATCGTGTGAGTGGTATTAGTTTCGACTCACTAAATTTCACTGTGCGTGATGGTATTTTGTTTTGGACGGTTACATGCAATTATACAGTGTCATTCATTCCCACACTACTATCACGTTACCGTCTGTCCTTACTTACAAAAGTCTTCCTGACGTCATGGGTCTTTGATTTCTTCAAAGCACTTTTTAAATTAAATAAAGTTATATTTTTAAATACAAATCTAGAGTGACATCGTTCAAAGGAACCCGCGAAGCAACAGGCTCTCCTTTCATTTGCTTGATCTTTACTAGCTATATTATCACGAAATTTAGTCAACAAACAGCATCTACGCTCAAACCTTTGACACGTAAACTTTTCAAATATTGATATTGGCCAATATAATAGTCTTCAATGCCAAACAAGTTTACGGTACAATTCGAGGCACTTAACGCATGCGCCATACAACATGTCTATACTTTATTCTTGGTAATATTGATATGATTTAGCATAAATTTACTGTTGAAAGACATTTGATACCCTTACTGCATCGAAATGTTTTTCAATAAATGGGTCACTTTGCCATGCATAGCTACGTGCAGTAAGGCCACTATTTCAGCCATAATCCAATAATATCCTACGTGTTATAACCAGGATTTTGGTAATCATTACTATATATTCATCGTACAGCTATACATATTTTGTATGATATATCAGTAAAAGGTACATTGGGAGACAGACAGACGACAGACCGGCAGACAGACAGATATAGATGAAAAGACAGACAGACAGACAGACAGACAGACAGACAGACAGACAGACAGACAGACAGACAGACAGACAGACAGACAGACAGACAAACAGGCAGGCAGGCAGGCAGGCAGGCAGTTCCAAAAAAATATTTTAAGGTACATTTTGATATATGCATCAGTGTATAATTGTAATCACATAATGGCACACCAAGAACAATAAGGTAAACCTCTATTGTGGTTTACCACTTTTCCATAATTTTCGTGATATTCCAATACCAATCATACTATTATCATTTCGTCTTTTTCATCACGTTCACTAATACCATATGACATTGAGTAAGACAATATCACATGTCATGCTTTATCCTTGATAAAGAATTTTTATTCGAAACGTCGGATTGTACTTACATTTATTTATTCGGACTGTATAACTCGTTCCTTGTGCATTTCTTTACATACATACATACATACATACATACATTCATACATACATACATACATACATACATACATACATACATACATACATACATACATACATACGAATAGAATAACAACGATCGTCCCATATTGGCTCTAACATACAACATACCATCCTTTTTCCACTAGAGTTAAGAACATTATATACAAGCATTTTAATATCTTACTTTCTAATAGGGTAACCAATTCATTATTTCCTGAAGCACCTTTAACAGCTTGGCGTTATGATACCAATCTTACAAATATGGTGATCCATACAGAACAACATGGATTTGAAGCTACTGCTGGTTCATTTCCATGCTATCATACTCGATGTGGTACATGTCGTTTCATTATTAATACTAACCATGTTTTTGGCCCCAAGAACAGTCACTATGTGGCTGTTACGAGTAGATTTATTTGTATTGGTACGAACGTAGTGTTTTTCATTTCATGTCAGAAATGTGTTGTTTTTTATATATAGGGTCGACTGTACGTCGTCTTGGTGATCGTTTTGTAGAACGTCTCCGTCTTACCAGACAAAAGAATCGTAACTATTCCGTATCTATGCTTTTTATTACCAATGATCATAGTGTATCAGATATGTCTATTTCAGGAATTTGTGAGGTTTCTGGTAATGAGAATCAATTGAGGTTGAAGGAAGAGGGAATCATTTCCGTCTCTGAACGCTGACAACCCTTGGAATTAATAGATTATTCACGTCATTTCCTGTCTAACTACGCTTGTGTTATATTTCAGGCGTGTTCTATTGGGTTCTTTTTGGGGTATGTGAATTTTACACCTATAACCGTTAATCTCGCGCGGTTGTCGTTCTATTCCATAATATTAAGATATATTACCAACTATGCCTTATACCTAAAAGAGAATATTTATTCGAAACCTAGGATTACAGCTATTTATTCGGACTGTCTCACTCGTTCCTTATGCATTTCATTCTACATACATACATACATACATACATACATACGTACGTACGTGTGTGCGTGTATATATCTGTATATCAATGTATATGTCTAGTAAAAAAAATTGCTCGTAGCCGCGCATTTCACATACACACATATCTAGACTCTGCTTTACGTTTGATATATGTCGGCTGTTCCGAGTAAGGTAAACATGACAGTATGCTTGTGTCATTTGTGAAATGGCGAGTAACAAATTATACCTCTGGAGAGAAACTACAGCAAAGCCATCCCTTACACCGAATTAACATGAATGATTCAGTAGTTCTTGTGGCAAATTGTCGTAGAATGATTCTACTTTGGTTACAAGTTGAAATAACACACGGAGGCTAAACAAAATTTGCTAGGCCAATTATCGCTAATGAAATTCTGCACGGGTCATTGCAAAATCTGTCGGAAGGCCTATTACGTAGAACATTGCACGTTGACTCGGTTAACATATACCGTCGCCCAGGTAATTACAGAATGCATCGATTACGTAGTATCTTGTGTTACGTTCCAAGCAATAATTTCAAAAACAATTATCTCAATGATAACATTCCTGCCAAACAATAAAACAAATTATCTTGCATAGATGTTGTGATAATCATAACCACACAAAGTGCTAATCCGTCGTAGAACACCTTTTTTCGCATGCATGACATTTTTTAATGATATTGAATTTCCATTTGATTAAAGATTTAAATAGTTCTTTTATATCTCAACAAGATAGCATGGCATTGCGGGGAGTTATCTTTCAATCCACAAATGTACCAAAATGTGGAATCGTTATTTAAAATATGTAACAAAAGAGGGTCAACCTCTAATGTTAAAATTTAACTTCTCTATCAGTAGTGTTACTCACTGATCTCCGCACCTAGCTGACAGACCATGTAACTACTACTGTATACTCGAATCACTCTCGTATCTCCACTTGTACGCGGGATCACTCAGACTACATACAATGATCATGGTTAACTTGGAACATTTTATAAGTAGACTGAGAGTAGATGGACCCTCCTTGCCTTGCCTACAGCTCGCTCGCTTCTCTAAAGTGAATCCATACTTTATTCAAATTTTAAATTCTTATAAACATTCATTATACAATACTACTCAAATGATTGGATGATAAAAATTATTAACACCGTAAATGAATAAACCGAAGAATGTTGTTGTCAATGTCTTAATTCAATGCAAATAATACTGATAAATATTTATGAAATGTAGCTAAACAATGGGATAGCGCTATTGTTCTTCCAGCTGTCTGTAATTAGTCATTAGTTGACACTGTTGATCTCTTAGTGTTGTCATCTCAGAATACTATTCGTGAAATGCAAACATTTGTTCTAAGTTCTATTACTTCATGACAGCTGAGAGAGTTCACTGTGACCTCACGTCACATTAAAACTTTGTTAATATCAGAATTTTTTGTTCTATCACCAGTAACAAATGCACAGCGTCCGAACCAATGAGGAAATACTACTCTATCACCGGCTACAAAGGTTTGCTAATGACAAATATACTTATACAGCCAAACAAATTCACAAACGCGGGTTATCTTTTCGTGGTTTTGGCAAATGATATAAACCACCGTCAAGCATTTCTCGAGTTGCTTATTCAACGTTTTTTATGTTGTTGATTAGTCTGCAGAATCTGCCATCAAGTTTTTTTTTCGGAATCACTATACAATTCTAGGAGACATTTATCAGGTAGTTTATCATCATTTTATTATTATGAACGTGGGATTGTAAAAACAGTGCGGACTCTTCGGGGTGTCTTCACGTTTTAAGATTAGTAAAATAAACTTAGTCGAGCGAAAAATACATTTTGGATTGAGGTTAGTATAATTGGAGATTCTGACGTGCAAGACTATGAATTCTATTTAGAACACAGGGTACCGACAATGAAATATGTACAATTTTATTTCAACAGGCGATCGTATTATAAAATTGACAGTTCAGTAATTCAGGGGGGATTAGCTTTTGGCGCTGATATAAATCTCTCTAAAACCGTAATGTGCTTAGGATAAACATCTAAATCAGTAGACGGCAGACAGCTACGGATTTGCTTTCAAGGAGTCTCAGTGAGATAGGAATCAAGGAATGAGAAAATAGCGACGAATCTGACATGTTTTGATTTAACAACTCCCTTTATACCATTGAACACCAATAGCCCGGTATTAGTAAAAACTACCGATTTCTTTGCCGAAATCTTTTATTGCGCCGATAATTATTTGACACTTTACAACATAATAAGTCAATATAGTGTCAAGCTAAATTGAAATGAATCAGTTCTCGGGGTTGATGTACAGTAGTATTCAATCTAAAATTGTCTATGTTCCATCCTGATGCATGGTGATACAACTTGAATATATCTGCCCTATAGATGACATTACATGTAATTGTACTGTCGATTATTGTCCGTTGCTATAATGAATTGTTTTGGGATGTGAATTTCCTTCACTTTCATACCAAGTTTTTTCTTCCAAATATTATCAGTCATGGAAGTTCAGAAAAAAAGTGGAATCGCTAAGTTTGGAATGTTGTGCATACAATTGCAGACCGAGATACGATTACCGCTGTATATTGACAACTAAAGATTATAAACCTCCATCAATGTCGTGACATAATCATACTAAACTTTCCATATTTCAGTTAGTATAATTGTTTTCTTGAAGATAGCCACGTAATTAACTGCTCGGTTGTCTGAATGAGTTATACATTAATCCCCACTCCTGGGGAACATCCATCGATAGGCTGGCCCTCAGTTTAGTATCGTAGTTCAGTTTATGTTTTATTATATGTCACTTATATTGGACAACCCAGTCATGCATTTTTTCCAATGGAGAAAGTGATGATGACGTAGCGGTCCGTATATTCCGTTACTGACCGAAATGGACCCAGAACTTTCTTCTTATTGACTGAAATCAACCTGGAACTATTTTGACATGTAGAAACAAAACGCACATTTCTGTACATCAAAAACAACATTTAATTGTGAGGACTACACGAGGCATGGTAAGGGAAAAATGAGAACAAAATCCCCAACACGACTGAATTGTAAGTTATTTATACAATCATGTATATCTGAGTTGTCTTGGTCTGATATTTATACAATCATATATATCTGAGTTGTCTTGGTCTGATATTTATACAATCATATATATCTGAGTTGTCTTGGTCTGATATTTATACAATCATATATATCTGAGTTGTCTTGGTCGTTTAAAATTGAAATTCTGCCGTAAGACATATTCACGCTACTAACTCACGCTACTAAAATGGCGTCGGAGTTACTGCGTCAGTTCATATATAATCTTTGTAATGTCTTTGCACTCTGCGACAGTTCACGCTGCTTACAGCGCCGCGATATTTGGAAGAACGGCAAGCTTTTCAAAATAGTCGACCCCACGGTGAACACGTCACTTGACATACCATATCACACAATCTAGTTTGCTATTTTGTACACGTAACATATCTAATATGAAAACCCGGCGTTCTGAAGTTATCCTGAAAACAACGATGGCGACCAAAATGATTGACACGCGACTTTGTTTTGGACATTATGCAAATTAGTTGACCACGCAACAACGCGTTCAATTGTAAAATTAAATGTAAAATCTTGAAATATCGCAGTTCTAGTACAAAATTCAGTTTTATTCATCTTTTAAGTTCTGGACATGAAATTGCTTGCATGAAAAGGAATTCCCAGATGACATATAATAAAAATATCATAGCCTTGATATTAGGTTATATGCCCTCGTTGCATGGATTCGCTACATATCGTGCTGATCATATCCTTACACCTCGGGCATATTAACTAATATCAAGGCAATAAAATATAATACTCTATTTTCGAAATTTATAACACAGAAATATACGGTTTTATGATACATTTTATTTACCGTGACCGAAATAGTTTTTTGATGTAGGAAAATGTTTGCGAATACAAATTTAAAATTGAGTCACTCGTCATATTAAACAAAAGTATATAATAACGGTGTTCAGTAATAGATGTATTATTCACCCAGCTAGAATTGTTTCTTGATGGAAAGGAAACGTTAGCTGAATACAAATTGAGAATGGCTTCACTGTAGTCCTATGAAAAAAATTGACTTGAATTGGTTAATATACTTTAAAGCAGTGAAAGCGACGGTTTCATATAACCATTTAATGATGTAACAATAGTTATGCCTTCACGAAACATTAAAAGCTTGACGATTACGTGATGGAATTATTGCTAAAGTTTCATTATGGACCAGAGTGTACATTTTCTAGAAAATTACCTTACATAAAGTCAAGGAAATGGTTCACTCAACAAATATTCAAAGAACGTTTTATGCTTACTGTAACAATTTGATGCAAATCAATGAGCAGGGGATGTAAGATTGGAGAAGTATTAAGAAACTAACTAAATATACAATATCATTGTGCAACTGGTTTTTTTTCATATGATGGACAATTTTACAGCGAAATATGTCAAAGTAATTTATTTATTTCCAAATATTGCTCGATACAGTAAACACATGTATATAATTGATCGAATCTTATTCCTTTGATATACGTCAATTCACTCATCATCGTGACTTTCGTCTGAAAATTTGCCCATAGCAATCAAAATATGGCTGTTTACGCTATCCAGACAGTCATTTAGATATTTTATTAATATACTTGAGCAGTAGATCATAAATTTGTTATTCCTGTATATACATCATTTTTCACAGTTAATCACGATAAAGATTGAAAGTATAGTGTTGATTTTAAAAAGGTAAACTTGTCAATAGAATATTGTATTTTATATTACCTTGACGTTTGTCTACAGTATGATCATCGCATTGCCCATATAGTTACATGTATTAGAACATCAAGATGACACTTGAACGTACATTTAGATGCGTTTATGAAGATACTTGCGTCAAAAAATAAAATTCTGCAGTGTAAATAACATCACCAGTGTGGATGTTTACTTAATGGACTTACAGTACGATAAACACCATCATGCCCAAACAGGCTCGTACGTTCCTCTATAATATCACACGCTCTATACCATATTAACTTGATGCCGAGAAGGACATTATGGTCTATTTTAATATCTTTGGTATTGAAGAAACACGAGTGTCATATGATCTAAATACAATGGGTCTTATCATCTTTTCATGTTTACGACGGAGAGGACAAATTTAAGCAGCTATAGAAAATGTGTAAGGTTTACGAAGATTAGTAGTGATACTAATCTTCTTATCTTTTAATCTTATTATCACAGAATTAAACTTTTATAATCCATGCCTCACACAACAGCAAATGTAAATGTTTTGTTGCATTAACCTAAAAGTGAAAGGCAGTATAATATACTCACAAGGGAACTTTGGGTGTCAGTGCAATGACCAACCTGGAAATCTACAGTGGATTTATATTTCCCCCAAAGACATATATTCTATCCTTTTGACCTTAAATTGTGTATCTTATAGTATCAAACATGTTTATCATTTTAATTATCGTTATTGTAATGATAGTAGTTCGTTCATGAGACAGTCCAAGGTAGTATATAAATAAAATGTTTTACTTAATATGCCTACAATAATTATTTACAGCTATCAGATACATAGTCAATTATTATAAATATGAGCAATATCATAGCTTCCATAACTCAAGGCAATGTTCGTGACGTCATTTGGCATTTGATTTCCCTCCTCCCTGGGATTATGTTTCAATTTAAGAAAATTTATTGTCCACTTTTGGAATGGTGTTAATGAAATAATATTAGTTTAATGAGTAGTACATTCAGTATGACTCCAGGTGTACATTATGTCCTGTCACACATACAACGTCTTTCAATAAATCAACGAGGCGCCTTCTGATGTTCGAAGCTATTTAGAACTTACAAAGAATGTTGTGACTACAGTTATATTGTGGGTGTATCGAAGATGATACTGCTCTAAGCAAATTACGTATTTAAAGTTAATGCTTCTCTTGCCGTGTATATTTTTAGCCACCTGACCACGAAAATAATTTGAAAACCTACACATACCGTCCTCAAAATACGAAAGTGGATTGTTTTACATGCGAGTCATTTCTCGTAATTGGATGATTATTTTATGACATTATATTTTTCGGTTTGATTTCATTATTTCCAATTCTTGGAACCAAATATATAATTATGTTTTAAAGAGGAAACATTACTATCTTCTTGAGAATATGACTCAAAAATGTCATCTTGCTTTTACTTTGTCTAAACAATAATGTTAATATATTCCACGCCTATCAGACTTTTAAAATAGAAAAAAAGCAGAAACATCTCTCAGTTTTGACACATTTCTGGAGAACCCTAACACTTCAATTTTGCGAACGTACCCAAATAAGTACATCGACGACTTTATATTTCTTCCATATAACTGTATTTAACAATGACGTGGAAAGAGGAAAACCAAATAAACTACTTCATTAATCGCGATGACGTCTACTCGAACGACCATCAAAAGTCGATTATAAACATCCAATCAATTGATATTAGAACAATATGTTACTCAAAAGACGAATTACAACGATATATATATATATATATATATATATATATATATATATATATATATATATATATATATATATATATATATATATATATATTTGTGTGTGTGTGTGTGTGTGTGTGTGTGTGTGACATGATATATTTGTTTGGTACGATTCTGCCTATTTATAGCAAATTATTACTTGATATGTTACATTTCAAATTACTTTCCTTTTATACGATTTATATAAAAATGAATTATTTGTCCAAGTGATACTGTAGAATAATTCAAATCCCCATTTTCCAAGATTTTATGTTTCAAAATTCGCATAGCATTCCTTTGTCAGGATTTACAGCCCTAATTCTATCAATTATTCAGATATTCCTACAGAGCTAAACAGAACATCGAAATCGTGACGTACAACCTCTCTTGATTGCCCCCACTTCTGTTGCACTGATAACCTGTACATGTCTCATTGGAAAACAGTACCGTTGACCCTTAAGGTCAATTGCACGTGATTGCTCATTTCAATTGTACATTTGCAGTTTGTGTTCGGTGCTGATGTTATATCGAAGGACACTTAATAGATATTACTACATTGCTATCTAACCGAGGTATTGCATCAATCAGGTATTTGTATCACTAAGAATGTGTTTGCTAAGTTCACATATATACATCTAAAAGAAGTTCATATTATGTAGGAGTAAAAGTATTTGATGATGTTCCAGATAAACAAACAACCTCGCCTGTTCTAACCTCTAACATGGTAAATTTTTACCATTTAAAATCTAAAAAATATCACACCATTAACATGTAATGGTTTTGATTAGCGATATATTCCAATTATTATTACTAAACGAGATACGTTTCAATTCATTACATTTTTTATTTGGACTTAATGTATACCCTGTGGCATTTGTTTAAACAAATTGATTGATTCAGTTGTTTCCAACAGTTAATATTCTTGTAAGTGTCAAATTATATTTTATGATACTAATTTGAACGAATCTGTTGAAAAACATTGCTTTTGTAATGTAATTATACCTTATTTTTACGTTCATCCGTTGGTATAATATATATATATCACATGACTCACACCAGTATTATAATTTCACCAGCATATGCACATGTCAGCTTGCTAGTTAAGATGACATTTTATGTATATCCTTCCTGTGAAAAATGCCTAGAGAGTTATCGTAAATCTTCAGCTGACTTTTTGAGTCGTGAGAAAAGCTTTCACATGCTTTGACATTTGATATTGGAACATACTGGATAATACAGTTCTAACATTGTGGGTGTTCGAAGTACCAAAAAAATTACTTGTGTTTTATCACTTTGGTTATAGTCCTAGCCATCCTTAATGTCTATTCTTTTACCTGCTATTTGGTCACAAATCATTTCATTGTTCAGAAACCCGAAAGATATTTTCGGTTCAAATTATCGTAGATTGGCTACCTACGGTACAGTTCAAGTCACAAATCTCAGAGAGAAATCGATGAATTGTTCATTTATTAAAGCGGTAGTAAAGTATTTCACCTAGAGAAATACGGCTGCCAGCGAATTGTTCATGTTTTTTATCCATTCCCCTTTTACATCGTAATGATTGCATTGTACAATAAAATTATTCAAGAGAAAATTACTACAATTTTATTAAAACGTAATGTTAATGAGACTTCCAAAGAAATGCAACAAACACAATTTGTTCCGACGCATAGAATTACAAGTTTGGATAATTAAATTAAGCTTTCTTTTGAAATTCTAATAGAGTGTCTGATATATTAGAAAGTCATCATAACCCGAGGCGTCGAACATTGCAAAGGCGAATTGAATTCCATCCCTTCAACACGTCTATAAGCTATTAATACCATCTATCTTAGAATTTAACTCAATTCCACTAAACACAAAATGCAATTTTCGTTCCATTAGCACGTCCCCTGTTCAATTTTCTGTCCTTTATGATTTGTGTATCCACTATTTTACCTCAGGTAGACTCCGACAATGTAAAAAGATCGCCAGCTCTGCAGTTGTTTTCCCTTTGGGCATATTACGCAAT
Organism: Glandiceps talaboti; assembly: GCF_964340395.1. Taxonomy (NCBI): domain Eukaryota; kingdom Metazoa; phylum Hemichordata; class Enteropneusta; family Spengelidae; genus Glandiceps; species Glandiceps talaboti. Next base: position 16,162,526 of record NC_135549.1, read on the forward strand.
GTGAAAAGAAATAACAGAGAGGGTCTGAAACTTGATAATAACGGAATCGGCGCATTGTGGGTAGCTGATTAAAAAACAGTTATGTGCCAATTTAATTGCGTTGAATTTCGAAATGACAATTTAACACTGAGTCAAGTATACTACCAGGTTAATAGTCTTTTAAGACGAGTTTTAAAAGGTTCATGCCCCAAAAGCTACTGGATTGCAAAAACTTTGTACGTAAAAGAACTCGTTGGTTCGTCACTTCATTATGTTTTAACAGCACTTTATGTGGGTGCCATCGACTGTGTAACTTATGTCTTACTTTCGATATAGATCCAAGAAATTGGACATACGTCTACCTATAGCTAGCAACAAGACCACGCCCACAGCAACAACCAAATGATTACGTATATAAAAGATAATAAAGATAATAACATATAGTAGTTTGGCAAGTAAACAAACATTTTTGGATTTCAAGAAAATGTATATGAAATTTTATTTTTAAAAAACAATGGCAACTCTTAGAACGGATAGTGAACATTATTTACCAGCCAAGTTGAACAAAACATATGGAAGATATACTCTGGTCGTTCTACATCACGACAACGCGCGTCTATGTCACTATACAATGCGTGTCTACGTCACTGGTTCTGCTGTGTTCGAAATGTTGCCATTACCTTCCTATGTTATTCTGATTCAAATATGTTTCTTCATTCAGCCAGAAAATACTCATGGCCTAAGGGTTGCTACCACTCGTCTAGCGACTCGCATTGACAAAGGCCTCTTATAGGTCACACACGTACTTTCCTTGACTGAACGACGAAAAATATTGGGGAATAACATCTAATTATATTCAGGCCATATATGAATATTATTAATTCATATGAATCGCTTAACCGTCTGTGATTTTATTCTCAATTAATGTTGAGTCAATGTGAATGCAGGAGTCTAATTTGGATACGGGATAGTGTCTCTTTCCTACAATAGACTGAAATACTTTATCAATATTAGTCTCCATAGTTAAAACCAAGAATTGTAATTTGTTTATTTAATTTATGATTAAGATGGAAAAGCTAAAATTATATTTGTTTTGTTACATCTAGTAGACATTTTGAATTCTCTGCGGAAGGACTTCTTTTGAAAGTGTAACTTTTCTTGCTTTGTTGTATTGTTTTATTTACTTGTACTGTTAAAGACTATGCTCTCAACTTTCAGTAGTTTGTGAATTACATTTGACAGGTGGTGGATAGTTAGTTCTGATGGAGGCTACTTCACTACAGTATATACACGACCGTTCAAAAGCAAAGACGTATGCAGTGTCGTGTCCATGTCAGTGTTGAACATGAGCCAACTTTTCTTCAATACAAACCGATGCCACAAATTAATACGCTTGATAGGCCATTTCATATGTGAGCGAAGGATACCCTTGAACTCGTGAATACATACCATTAGTAAGAGTGTTATTTTTAGAATCAAAGCCGAAATTGAAAATCAGGCGATAGTTGTAGAACTTTGATATTTTAATAAAGGCACCCCTTTGCTGATCACAGCATGTTTTTATTTCTTAGTCCATGACATTTCTATCATTCGTGTAGATGGAGTACTACTGGCAAACTGAGTATAGATTTCCTGTAGTTGCGAAACGTACGTGTCATTAAGTAGGATTCTCCTACCACGCAATCAATCTGACCCGTGTGGAACTTCATCGGGTATTAACTCGCTAATCTACTTACAAGCTTTCGTTTTCCATTTTCATCAAATTAGTAGATCTATACCAGATTTGTTAATGTTACTTTATAATCACAAAATCGAAATTGATTGTAATGAAAGAAATTGAAATGGTCATCCCAAACTACAACTACACAAGAACTGCTCAATAAACGCGTATAACGTTTCTTTTCTTTTTCATTTAAATATTTAATACTGCGATAGACAGTTACATCATTCTGCCTTATGTTGCCAGGAAGATCTGTATTTGGTTAATTTACGACATCTATTAATTGAAACCATCAACTCAATGTTCATTTGCAGAGGTTATTCTTTTTCATGGTGTAATCTTTTTTAATTTCATGTTTCAATATTAAAGGAATATAGCTTATGGAGAACAGTACCTTAGCCTGTGGGGGGCAGTCTGTCTTGTACGCTGGCTTAACTTTGAATAAAAATGTGTCCGGTTACAAATTGAAGCTTTTTGCAGCATAGCGAATTAAAAATTATTTGTGCAGGAAAAAAGTTCAAAAGAAGTGCGCATATGCACTGTACATTTTCCGCGAGTAACAGTAGTCTTGAAAGTCTCCTTCATTTGAAGACACCAAGTCGCAATAATGTCAGAGAGTGGAACTCCAAAAAAATCGACGTCGGGTCCAGCAGTCTATTTTGACATTTGTCAGGAAACAGACAGGGTAAGCATACCATTTTGTATCACGTCAAAGGAAAAAGTCGTTCAACGTGAGGTCGCCTACTGCATGCAGTGACTCCAAAGATGCGCTCGATCTCATTTACATCTTGTTCCTTATATTAGGACATTTACTGATAAAACCGCTGATCTCTTTTTGGAATATTTGGTGGCCCTGAAAAACTATTAAACTAGGTACGCAGTTTAAGATCCACTCTTTGAAGATCCACTTTCAATTGTGTTCGACGTTGTCTTTGGTTGAAATGTCGTTTGATATAATCATCTCATTGCGCTGTTTATTGTTTCTCCTTTTCAAGAAACTTCTCCCCAAACATAATCCAAGCCGTTTCAATAAACACTGTTTTATGTAATTGAAATAAAAACCATAATTTAAAATCACAATCGAAATGAAATAAACATGACAATAAAACTGACTGTGACAGCCTACGAAAATGACAATTTGAGTTGAAAAGTGCAATTTTTTTAATTTGAAATATCTGTTGTCATATATTTCTTTTATTTCAATGTGTCTGTCAATAACGTATGTCTCCGATAAAGTTGTCACAGCACTCTCACTGTCTCCTCATATAGTGACAACAGAGATGACTATTTACTTTAAATATATCATATTTCACCAACATATCACATGAAAATCGAAAAGCACCGACTTCCATTGAGGAGTATTAAAAACACACTGTCATTTAGCAATGTATAGGTTCGTTGAGTAAACATCCAGTACTTAGGGAAACATAGCTGTTACACACAAAAACAACATGAAAGCATTTTTTTGTAACACGAAGTCTTATTGACGCAGTGGTAATGTGGACTTCATTATATATTGAGCTTTATCTTGAAATATAATCTCATGTAAATGTTAACGGAGGTCCTACAGGATAAGTTCTTGGGAAGTCCAATATTAGTCTTTACTCGTGTCTACACAAGGGAATTTCAAGAGAATGGTAATCGATACAGAACTAAGTATTGTCATACTGTACGATGTCTCTATCTAATTCCCAGTATGTACGTCTGTCCTGACTGACTGACAGTCAAAGTATGGGGATAAAAGTTCATGTCGTGATAATCAAGGGACAAGGTAAAATGTAATACGCACGACATTAATACATAGCTGAAACACATTATATGGGACGTATATAGTGTGTGTTTACTATACTTTAATGATAAAAAAGGATTTTGTAAAAGTAATTGTTGTACGTTTTGATTACTTCTTACTCTAAGCTTAGATTAAGAATTAAAGAGAATTTGTCTAATAACTGCTGAGTTTGTATACATAAATACATTATTTGAATTTATTTACTTTTTATTTATACGTTTATGTTGTACTTTCAACTTTTAATTTGTATGTTATGTAATTAATAGTTTGACTTAAAATTTCGAAGCGTAACTTCTTTGCAAAAGCAGATAAAATACATAAAATACTCTTACACTAACCGAGTGTCTCAATTCTTCTTGAGATTATTTAGAACTCGGTCGTTGGTCCCTGAACAAATCCAACTTTGACAGTAAGTATTTTCGTCTTTTGAATAGATGATGACAGGGTACGATTTCTAACAGAGATTTTGAAGTCACGATTTTTTTTATCACCCAGTATAAGAGGAATAAGCAGCTTTACAAATGTCATTTTGTATGAACAAATTATCTTTAAAAACTTAAAATAGAAATAATCACCAACTAAGATATCATAATTACAAGTAAATAATTATTAACCTAATGTTTGGATAGCAGAACAACCTTTTCAACAGGAAATTGGATCCTGGGGGCTACTGCCCTCTTCAAACCACGTAACAAACCCATAAGGTAATAGATGTTTACCGGATATTGAATCTGAAGCAATGGGGAAATAGTGAAGTGGGACTACTTCTGTCACATGAGAACATACTTTAACTTTGTTTAGCTTTATCTCGAAGAGAGAGAAAACGACACCCTGTGCTTTTATATGAAATTTGAAGGTCGACATTATTGAAAAGTATCTACACAAATTGTGTTGTTAATCCAAAAACGCATTTGTTGAAATTCTCACACACTTACACAGTGTTACTTAATATTATATCAACACGACTACGAAGTGCAATTAATGCAAGAGAGAGCCACTTGGTGGTGAGATGTTTTATAATATTTCAACATTTAGATTTTTTTCTAAAGTGATTCTTCTATTTTTAAAACATTCAAAAGCGTTGTACAATAAGACAAAGGAGATATAAACAATAGAATTCCACAGTCTCGGACCACAGACGGCAAAACCCCTATCATTCGCCTTATTATAAGATCGTTGAAATACAAGATGAGTAATTGTTTAGCTGTAGTATGAACGATAAATTTGTATTTTTTTACCAAATATGTAAAGGTTGATTGCGTTCGCACGACGTACAAGACAACGAATTGCATTCTACAGAGAGAGCATGCATACTTTATACTGTAGTATACGCAGATGAAAAGCGCATAGAAAAGAAAGTGTTAAACAATGAACTAAAAATATAGCAATTCACGGGGGGGGGACAAACACAATACATCATCAATCTAATCTTGAATTATTTACTCCATAAAATATTCATTATTGGAAATTTTGAAAAGGCTTCGCTTGATACTAACAAAACAGCACACATGTCTGATCTTTATATTTAGTAGTCTGTTCTCTGACAGTTTGTTCAGTATTTTGCTATATACGTGTTGTTCACATTCCCACGTTGTTGCATATTTGTACGTCATTTCTATAAAAAAAAATAATTCAGTAAATCAAACTTTTATGGATAATAGTGGATTCGTATTTAGGTCAGTCATATAATTTCTTGACATATTCTTCAGTTGATAATAATTGCATTCGACGGCCACTGAATGTGCTATTATGACAGACATAGGGAGACCCTTTTACCTTAATACTAAGGCGAGGGAGAGAAAAACAATAAGTATGTTTCCAATAACATGACCTCAGCGTATAGGGTAGATAGGTTTGGATTGATTTTATGTTAGCTTTTTAATTGTTTTTATTTTTTGAAAAACATTGCTTCGACCCAGAACCAAACAAAGTGTCGGTCAGAATAGTACCCCTTTTGTGACACTCTTTGATGAAATATGTACTATATACATCACTTGGGAATGAAAACAGACTTAAATAATTTCTTATCTTTTTGTCTTAAATGTTTAAAAAATATTTAGGGTCGGCGGCTTAAACTTTGGTCGGTCGGGTTATCGAACACATATATATTTTTTGTTGTTGACTAACTTTCACACTTAAACAATTTGGTGACTAGCTATTGTTTTCCATCATCGAACTGTGTCTGAAACTATCGAACCACAACAGCTGTGTATGCGATGTTGAACTTCTACGACTGGAACATGCCGTGTCTAGGTGTACACTTAACATATAATATAACGTTACTCTTGACATTTCGTGGTTCATGCATTTGTAGGTTATCAAGTTAACTGTGTTTTTTAGGTTTTGGGAGGGTTGTTTTGTTTTTGTTTGTGTTTTGTTGTGGGTTTTTTTTTTTTTTTTGGGGGGGGGGTGTTGACAAGGTAGTAAACAGAACCGCAGCTAACGTTAAATTTCATCATTTTCTGGACGTCACTTAAGCTAGTACACAGTCAATGAACTTTCTCGAAAGCCCCGGACAATGTTTGTACTGTAAGCTAACATTCAAACGTTTTCCAATACCCGTATTATGATAAAGGTCATGGAAATAATAGGTGGTAAAAGCATAACAAGTGGCAGCTGGTCTTTCGACAAGGATCTGGGTCTAGTGCTACAAGCACCTTTGTCGACAGAGACTACTGTAAGCTTATATATTTATAGATTGGTAGATGCTGTTGACTTTATTTTGCATTTATATCTTGTTCCATTCTACCTATCTATGGCTAGCTAGAGTCTTTGTGGTATTGTTAAGTAGGGTTGCCTATACAATGGCGTATACCAAGTATATGATGTAAACGTTAGCGTGCAGTATAACTAGTATTAAGTTGTGGTTAATGATCAAGGGAGACATATTTTGAGGATAATGCCTGACTACAAATACTTCGAGTATATGACCCTTTGACCACGTTTTGGGGTATGTATTAAACAAACTTGTGAATAACTTCATAAAAAAGGTATCATTTGTTATCATCGATATCACCGCCATTAGGCATGAATGTAAATTTAAACCTACAAGATTCATTTGCGAGGATGTCGAAAAGTATCTTGTAGCATGCCTTATATAGCTTTTCAATTGACAAGGTATTTTTTACAGATATAATTAAGGAATGTCACATTCTGTGAATGAAATTGATTCTAAGACAGAGAATCTTAAATTCATGTATAAATATTCAATATATAAGCCAGTTAGTCTGAAACATTAAAGTTTGATATAGAACATCGATTGGCTCGGTAAAACAGCCACATTTCGTCGTCTAGCGCGAAAAATTGTCAATAACATTGCTATTTTCTTTGTTTAAGTTAGGGGATCCCCCACCACCTCATGCTTAAATAAATTAAAATGTAACAATTATTGAAAAGAATGTTCTAGCCAGACGATAAACTGTAGCAATGTTAGTATGGAGGGGGGGGGGGGGTTGTCGCGCCAGTCGATAATATGTAGCAATATTATGTGGAGTTAAAAGACTGGGTTCTATTGTAAATAACCTCCATACCTCTAACAGTCAGAAGTTAAACCACATCTCATTTCAATCAATCTTTCTATGTACATCACAAACCGTCAATATTCATGTGACAACAGAAAGATGCCATTCATTTTATTCGAGCTTTATAGAATACATGACGTGGCTGTTGGGTTGCAATTGGGTTCACCTATTTCATAATTCATACCTGCCTACGTGTTATATTGTGTATGAAGATATTAAAGTATTCGAGGCAACAAACAGATACAGTGGTACGGCAAGCTGTAATCCCGCACCCATCCTTATGGGGATAACGTATTAGTTACTCGGTAGAATTTGATAGAGACGTGTGTTTAGCAACCGATGGTTTATTATGCAAGTATATATAAAAATGATATGTCTAGAATGTTTTAATTCATATATCTGTAAGTAATTCCAAGTTTATGGTCACAATTAAAAATAGTATCGTTTGGATGACGTCAATGATAGATATATATATGATATTCGAAATAATTGCTTTTTTGACCCTGATTTATTGTCGTGGCAACCCTGTCGTTGTTGTCAACCGATTAAAATGTAGCGATCGGAAGATAGTAGATGACATATTGATGCATCATTCTATTCGTTTCTGGTTATCCCCCAAAAATCACATCTGTGTTCAATGCATATACGCTGAAATTTGCGTCTATTTTAAGAGAATGTTTCACTTTATAACATGTAATCACTAACTCTAGAGATGGTCCACTTTTAGGGATTTACAAAAAAACCACATCTGCGATTTTCTAATTTGTATGGATATGGAACTGGGTCAGGTATTAACAACGTAATCTGACGTTGCCATTACATGTTTACATCACGGCTACATGTGTATGCCGTACTATATGTTGGAATACTGTAGATTTACTAAAAACCATTGCATTATATTAAATGTAATTTACTAAAGGAATAGTGAAAAGACGGATTTGTTAAGTACAATGTTTGCGTATTTTCAGTTCATATTATGTTGCTTTAAATCATTTTCACGTGGAGATAATCTACACACGTTGTAGTGGTTTGCATTCTCATGCAAGATTATCATTTCTATCGATTCTACGATCCCATCTGAGCTTGGTATGTATTCACAAAATGCCTTGTCACCGTGAAAAAAACCCCACGTCTATTGGCACGTATACATTCTGTTGAAAAACTATCCAGCCCTTTGGTGAATCTTACCCACAACTAGAATCAATAACGAGTAATGTCTCACGTTTTCAATATCCTATAGCATAGCTTTGTCGATCTTTAAAAAGGATCTATATATGTGAAATGAAAAAAAAAACGTGATACATATTTGTGCAATGTTATCGACATAGCACGTAAAAGTTGGAGGATTTCAATAAACAACCTATCTATCACTCAATGAAGGTCACAAAATAGATTTCCTGTGAAGACTATTGGCATAATCCATTACAGTTCAGGTCAGTGCAATATGACGTATCTGCTCTGTAGTTATTGACATGGTGTATGAAAGAAAATTCAAATATCTAGAAATGAAGCATTGTGAGCCTTTCGTGCTTTGACTGACTTCAAAGTCATTTGTACGTTTTTTAAGCTAAATATGATCATTTTACGGTTTTACTAGACACATGAGTAAAAAAATGATTAAGTCAATAGATTTATTACTTTACTTGATTCCAAATTTAATGTTGAGATATTGTATTATTTTAAATGTATGGTGTTTTACATCGGGAGATACCTGCCATTACATTATTTTAAAGGTTTGATCTATTAGTTAGTAAGAAAATAATTATGTAGGGTACGACTTGTAAGCATATAGAATGACAAGTAGTTATCATCACTCCCGTCGTTAATTGGTCTGGGTTTTGGGATAGCATATTCAAGATTGGATTATCATAAGTCGTTAAATAGCATTAACTGTATGTAAGATTAATTAATCCCCATGGAGCGGAACGTTTCAGTTACGATGGCGACATTCAACTGTGCCATCGACAACAAGTTCTGAAGCTCCGCACTCGTAAGAGCGAAGGATATATATACCGTCAACGACTGAATGGGAATCAGTATAAACTTTGACGAGTTTAATATATATTGATTAGTAATTTGTCTCGGAAAAGCGCAGCGTGATTAAGCTTTGTTTCACTAGTGCTAGTTTTATGGGGGGAAATGTGAGAATTGACAAGTTCGAGAGTTCATTGACTGGCTAGGGAACGACACTCACCTGGAAAATGTAGGACAATAGACAGTTTCAAAGAGGTAAATCTTGAGACGTTTCTGCGTATGACTTAAAGACGTTCATCAAATAATCTTACTTGAGTCATCTGATCAAACATTAAGAAATGTATTCAGTAGTGTCACGATATACACAATTTGTTCGTGAGAGGTAAATTGTTTGATCCTCGAGGTCAAATCGACGATAGCAAGGGACACAATGTTTGAGATAGCAAAGAGATTTGAGCTCGTTCTGTATAGTAGTAGACATGCCTGATAGAATGTAGTGTGTGGATATTTTACAAGCCATGAAATACGTGCAACTGAAAGATCTTCTAGCGTGTAACGAAAACAAACAGCATTCGAATTCTGCCATGTGCGTGGGCAAGGGGATGGAGCTTTACAATATGTGAAAAGAATGGCTGGAGGCAGCTTCTTTCACGATGTATGTGAACAACTCTTGCATTTCTAACACGTTCCCAACAACGGCCGTTTTCTTCAGATAAAGCTAAGGGTGTTCCTTTTGACTACATGATGTAGAGTTACTTTTTAAATTTGATATATGATATATTCTCTCACGATAAAAAATTAATCAGACCGATGCATTCTAGTACATTGTTTCAAACACAGTTAACAATGGTGTGTACATCTAATTGTGAGGTTTCAGAAAGGGGAAGGGGACATATTAACAGAAAAATTCTCAAAGGCAAACTGTATCGACGGTTTTTACCCCTGTTACCTTCAATGTAAATTATAATCAGCTGCAGATCGACAGCAATGTCCGATAAGACGCCAACTATAATTATCCATGAATTGGTTTAGTGTATCTGTTCAGCAACGTTGCAATGAAATATGCACTTGTGGGTTTCAATTTGACTTCATAGTTAAAATGTGAAATGGAGACGGACCATTTTCTATGTGTCTCTCCAAGAAGTACCTAGAGTCTCTCCTGTGTATGTAACAGTTCATATCTCCCAAATCAGTGATTTGATGTGGCAATGGTTATCTATAGAACTTGAGTAAAATACGAGGATTCAGACGGCAATATGCCTTCGAAAGTTTACGTATCTTATCACCTCTATGTTAAGGTCTCAAGAGTGTTACCAAACCATTGTTTTTACACACACATTCATATTCCTTCATTTTCCGAAGTGTTTCATTTCTGTTGGTACTGATAAGTCGAATGTCGAAGAGTTGAAGGAATGAACATACAAGAGGTGCAAGGGAAATCACATTTCATCAATGGCCCTTGGGCTGACAGTCATGACCGGTAATACGTGCCCCAACCATTATGATAGTCATGGACTCAATCCAATGTTACAGTAGCTATAGCCTAATAGATCTCGCTATTATGTATTATTATTCTAGCACTACTTCAAAAAAAATGAACACTTTGCTAATACGCAGTCCTAAAATGTATTATCAGTAAAATTTGAGGTAAATATAAAAACTATTTCAAGTCGAAGGTATAATAATGCTATCCTTTGCCCTTGGCAAATTATTTGAATAATGACAATGGTAGACTAATATGTTCTGGTTTTTAGTATGAAGCTTCGTTAACAGAGTAGCAATGCAGGACTGCAATATAACACATATGATACATTCTCTATAAAATATCAATTAAAGTTTATGGTAGCATATATGCTAGAAATGGCTAGTACATATCTATCATTCCAACTTTGGCGCTTGTTTACAGTGTTGTAAAATAGGGCATCTTGGCTTGAAGTAACTACACAGCTAATCGCCCATGCTTACCATTCCAGAAGGGTGATGCAGGACAAGTTGAAATAGCGATTCTTTTGTTTAGAGTAAACTTTACACAATGTGTAATCCTCTCATCGGAATTCACCTTCATACCTATGACTTCAAATGACTATACCGTGCTTGTAATGACGTCTTATGGTATGGCTGTAGGAATTATTTTGAGTAAACGTTACGACTAATAATGAACGATACAGTATGATATGTCACGTTTACGTTGTTTCCTCCCCTTGTGGAATTACACAGTTGAATTTCAACGAACATGTTTAGAGATGTTATCTAAGTAGTAGAAATCACAGTCGACATCACATGCAAGCTTATTTCTTCATGGAAAATTGAATTTGATCGGTAAAATGTATTGCAACAGCATTCTGTTATAGCAGTTCAGAAGCAATCTAGCTTTACCCCGTCAGTGTTAGGATTGTGCAATTACGCCAACTAAACAGTGCACTACATATCACAACGAATATGTTTGGAGTGTAGATGACAGACAGTACTTTTTACATTCTAAACTTAATCTAATAGTAGGTCTTGTAGGTCAGAACATCCTTGAACCATCTCCAATCACATTATCTACCTGTATGGTGATACTTATTATCAAAAGATCATGTTCTCTTTGTCTGAGACATTCTTTTAGTGTGTCTTAAGCATACAAATGGCATACTAAATGTACCTTATGAGAAAAATGAAGATGGCTGAATAATTTACCCTGATTTCGTTATGACACAGCAGGCTATCTATGTCTTTGTGAACTAGAATGAGTAGTGATGTTTGTTCTGCCCTTTAAACCCAACTTAGAGTTTTTGTTCAAAATTATCATATGTAATACCAGGAGTTCGTGACCCACTGTCTTAGTTAGTTTTGCAGTGTTATGTGTGGGGATAGACCATTGTAATCGCATCACCAATTTACCGGTTATACATCAGTCACCATAGTGAGTGCATCGTAGTGTATACATAGTAAAGCTACATTGTGATTTCCCTTTCCTTTTATACATTCACCAACTTCATTTGATTATTCATCTTCTCTTGCGATTGAGGTGCCAGCAAGTGATAAAAAAAAATTGGTTTTTTTTCCATTCAGCCTTAGAATGACAAACTGTCGCCGATATTGTTCCAGTATATTTTCATTGTTTTAACTTTTCAACTAAAAAAATATTTTTTTACAAGTAATAACAGACTAGATATAGGCCTAAGAGATTCATGTAACATATCTCGAAATATAGCATCCTGATATTCACCTGAACACTTACATATAACTATATTACAGTGTGTGTACGATAGAATTATGGTTCTCCTAATAGCTGTTACAGCATTACGCTTCACTTGTAAAAGAGCTTAAAACAATATTGTTTCGAAGGATACCAGACATTTGAATATATATTTCCTCCTTTTCTATACCACCAGTGGACAGTCATTGAAAAATGTTTTATAAGATTCCCAATAAATAGTGATACGCTTTTGATGGGCATGATTTCTAAAATAGTTTTGACCAAAGAGCCAATTACAAATTAAACATGTACAGGTGCATCAAGAAACCTCTTGTATGTATGATTAAGCTTATATCTTAATTTGCACTTCTGGAATCATTTCGAAAGGTGTAAAGATTCAATCGGTATTTTCTTATCTACTGTTACAATATAGAAACTGGCATAAATTGTCAAGACATTTGATAACATGTGACGACCATAATAGCAGCTGAAGCATGCCAAATATTATAAGAAGTTATCAATAGTGCCTGTAGGGATCGTTTCTTGAAACACATACACAGTCATTACAACGTATGCTATAATGAAGTCAAGATGGCCGGCTTTTAATCTGCAGATTGTTGGTTCGAGCTCCGTTGCTGCCGGTTGTTTCTAAAATGGCTCAAATCCTTGGGCAAGATTTGAACCACGATTGAACCTCAGTCAACCCAGCTTTATAATAGGGGCCCTGGTAGGATAGAGATTGCAATGTGAATGCTTTAATCACGTGCGCTTATAGAGGCTGCAATGGATTGTATGCTGCCAGGCGGGGTTGAGGAAGTATAAAGGGCCGTTGTGCGCGTGCCGCTATAGATCCATGCCAGGGGTAATAATCGTAAAGCCCTTTGAGCACAGAGTGGGAAAGTGCTATATAAAAACCAACAGTATTATTAATATCATCATAGTTATTAAATATTGTATACTTTAGAAAAGGTAAAGAATGTCATTTAATCAAACGATAAATGTGAAAATGCTAATATGCTACTTAAGTTTATATTAATTCGTTCTGTATGAGCCTTCTCATGTCTTCGTATCTGTTAAAACTGCAACTGGGACGTGTTTTGAGAATGTTTTGTTAGATACAATAATTTCCTCTACTCGTAATATCGTACACCGCGAACATTATTGAATCACCTGTGGATAAACGTATTTTTTTGTAACTGTATACACAATAAATCAAAGCAAATTGATTTTTGGGTCCGCACCCAAAAATCAGCGCCATCAACGGCGACCACGATTTCAACCTACTAAAGTTTTAACATGGCGACTGATTCAAAATCAATCTTTCGCTCAAGATTTACACTTGCAACTGCACTACCTACAGATAATACTGACCGCTCACTAACATACACACTGTCTTTTTATACGTAATTAACCAATTTTTAGTGAATATATCTCTTATGAAAAATAGTTCCCAGTTCCAGCTAGTGCAGGTTTAAGCAAAGGAAATTCGAGACATTCGACATCGATTTTTTCTAGATTACGAAAGCGATATTATTTCCGTTCATAAATAATCCTACATGTATGAATGAGTTTTTTTAAAGTTGTTACATCTGCTGTAGGCAAGGCAAAAATATCAATATAAGATATGACTTTAAGATATCATTCTAAAAGGACAAGAAGACTTTAGTATAAAATCATGTCTTGTATTGATATATTTGCCTTGCCCACAGCAGATGTAACAGCTTAAAAATTCGTTCATGCATATACATATGGGATTAATATTTTTGAAAGGTAATAACAAGGCTTTCGTAATCTGGAATCAAATCGATGTCGAATGTCTTCAGCCTGAATTATTTGACCTGACGGTTCAATGGGCTGTGCGCATTTTCCAATGAAAGACCATATTATATTGAAATTCCCGTAAAAGATATAGAGTAATGGGATAAAGTGCACATAAATGAGTTTCTCATTAACTATTATTCTCAATCAATGTTCGCTTTTCCTCCAAAAAAATCGAACATATATGTTGTATTCTCTATACTTCCAGGACAAAAAAAAATGGTATTGATTGCAAAATCAATGAAGGTTGTAGACGTGCTTATGAGTTTATAATATGCTTTGCATTCGACCATGTTTAACCAAAATAATGATGGTTATTATCTTGCTTTGATCACTTTTACTATTAAATGTATTTTAATGAATTGATATTGAACATATAATATTTGGTGACATTTTTAAGCGCAATCTTTCATAACAAAATATACAAAGATCTGTAGAACGATAATGTTGAGTCATCTCGTAACAATTCACCCGAAAAAGTGATTTTACTACAGTGTGTATGAACTGATACTTTAAAGATGGCTCATTACGAACAACCATAGACAAGCACAACTCCGTTATAGCATACCTATTCCAGCCGATTATATTGAATTGATCGATCTAGGAAAACTAAGCTACATCAATCAGAGATTTCGCTACCGTTCTGTCTATCACCGAAAACATTTCTATGTCTCCAGCTAACACAGTCACGTGACCACTGTAGTTTGTTTTGTTGTGTCATTATTGGCACGACCGTTGAATTGTATGGAATGGCACAACCCATAGTGACAACATTCAATGTATCCATTACTTTTGGAAACAACCTTATTCAGAACGTACTCTAATATAATATCGAAATGATGAGAACTTTTGATATGCTTGGCATCTGTCTCTGCCAGAGATACGTTTTTAGCTCTCCTGTCAGCGACAGCTGAGCGGAGCTTAAGACTTAGGTTGATTCTCCGTCAACAGTCCGTACAACTGTTTTTACATGTACATGTTATATATATTTTTATACTGTATGTTAATATGTTACAAAAAAACCACAGCAGAGCTATTCTTGCGGATAGGTCTCTTGTTATGCCGATAGCTCTCTTGAAATAAACAAAATTGTACAACACATCACGGATTTCTTTCTTAGGTAAGGGGTGTGATGATGGCCACATATAAAGTATGTAGTAAAGACTTAGTGTCCATTTAGTTCACGTTCTTCATTTTATGAGGTAGGCCTCGATCGCGTTGGCGTCTCACCGGAGTATTTTTAGAGCGTTTATCCCCTCCTCGCCTTTTTCGAGTTTACATGGGCAACCTTTCTCAATAACATTCATAAAACAGCAAAGTCCCAATAACTTACAGTAAGACATCCATAAAATGTATATCACAAGAGTGCGTCAAACAAGGATAACCGAATCAAATAGGTTGTCTATCTGTGATTCTCTACATGTTTATGATTTCTCTGATGAGTTGATCCAACATAAATCCAAACGCTGCTTTTCCTCGACACATTATTTTATTACGAATCCCGTATTGTTGTTATTTGATAAATTTGACAGCACTCTATATGTCATGACAAGAAAATTCTCAATATGAGACCATAAATTCTATGGTATATTGGTCGTAAAATCCTACGAGAAAGTGATTAGTGCAACATGTTGCCTACCCTCGGTAGATATTAATGGGCAATTTGCCATTAGCCTTTATAGCGGGAAACGACTGGTTGTGAACTCTTCATTTTAGAGTTTCTTTCTTTCTTAGTCCTTCCGTCTGTCTGTCTGTCTGTCTGTCTGTCTGTCTGTTTGTCTGTCTGTCCGCATGTATGTATGTATGTATGTATGTATGTACATGTATGTGTGTATGTATGTATGTATGTATGTATGTATGTATGTAGAAAGAAATGCATATGGAACTATAAATCAGTCCGTATAAATAGCTGTTAATGTATGTATGTATGTATGTATGTATGTATGTATGTATGTATGTATGTATCTATGTACATGTATGTGTATGTATGTATGTATGTATGTATGTATGTATGTATGTATGTATGTATGTATGTATGTATGTATGTGTGTGTATGTATGTATGTATCTATGTATGTATGTATGTATGTATGTATGCATGTATGTATGTATATGTCTATTTATGTATGTATGTACGTATGTACGTATGTATATATGTATGTATGTATGTATGTATGTATGTATGTATGTATGTATGTGTGTGTGTGTGTGTGTATGTATCCATGTACGTATGTATGAATGCATGTAGTTAGGTAGGCAGGTAGACAGGCATGCAATTATGCATTCTACGTATCTAACGTATATGTTTGCTCTTGGCCATTGAATATCCATTCATTTTTATAAGCTTACCTTTGTTTCATAAGCAAAACAATACATTCATTTAGTCACTAACGTGACCACATCAGTGTATCCCAAAATATTTCGTTGATTTAATGAAATATCATAACTTTTATAACTATCCTTTTGTATGGTGTACCTTTATGTGTAATTCAAATTCTTATAAAGATACACTTACTAATCTGACAAACACCTTATATGCAAAAAAGGACCAAGACAACTCAATTTCATTTCATTATTGTAGGACAATTTGTTTTGATAACTAGGTCTAATTTTGTAAAGGATTTATAAAATAAATGAACATTTGATACTAGTTATAACTCCATTTGTGGTTGTCTCCCGATATTTGACCAAAAGAGAGCCGACGTCACTCTATGCTTTGCCATACATAATATATTATGTAATATAAAGATTTGAAATAACTTGATGCATGACGTTAAGGCCAATAAAAAAATGGTGCGTTTCCGGTAACCCGACCGACCACTGGTTTAAGCACAGACCCTAAACATTTTTTTTTAAATATTCAAACAAAATATAAAACATTTAGAATTTGCTTCTTTTTTGTGTACATTTTCTTGTCAAAGTATCTATGGTCAATTATTTTTTTTTTAAATCCCATTCCTGAGAAATAGGGTCATCCAAAAATGCAAGTCGAATTTATACATTAACGTCGTTTACTTCACAAAATATTTGTCTTCGTTTAAATCGTTTACACCTCATCAAACTATCACAGAGGTATTGTAACCAATGAGTATTTTGATTTTGGGGCTAAGCAATTTCTCAACAACAATTGTTTCTTAAATTAAATAAAACGCCGACCTAGCTACCTACCCTATTTTCTGAAGTCATGCTTTCGAAAACCAACATTTTTTTTTGCCTTTAAGTTATCAAAAACGACGAAGTAGAACTTAAGTGATGGGTGCCTGATGTGAATATGTACAGACCTATCTCAATTCTGTCCAATCTCAGCGACATAGAAACTCAGTACCAACTCAATTCACAAACAATAAACTGTTTCTTACAGACATCTGTCAGAACAAAAGGAATTAACTACGACAACATTATGACTTTTTAAGTAATTTAACTCTGCTGATTGAGAAAGAACATAGGTGATATTCCTGGGGCTTTTAGCTTGCTACGATTCGTCATAATTAGTTCAGTTAACCGTTCATCTCTCTTTCTATAGTAACTGTAAACCTTATAGTGAATTTGGATGCGTTTGAAAGAGTCCTGTCAGCGCTATTTCAGAAATACTATTAGATTCCCTTATATGTGTGGTTATAAACACTCTATTTGCCCTTTCCATAAAATAGCGCGAATTGGGTAATATTCTAAATTCTATTACATTCCCTTATAATTTGAAGCCATTTTTTGTATGAGCTTTGTTTCCGTGCGATTTCATAAAGCCGAGATAATTGCAAGGCGAATCACTATACACAATAACACTGCAGCAATGAAATCTCCATAAACCTCGATGAGATGTAACGCGCGGAAAAAAAATAGAGTGCATTTTGTGTAAATTAATTTGTAAAACTGTCACTTTATACATACTGTCAACGTGTTAACTTACAAAATCCCTATAGATAAGGCCTTCAAGTAATACTGTAAGAGGTGATAGTGTGCAACACCCACGTTATCAAGTGTGCCACTGCCTTTTATATACTGAGTTAACAAGGACAACTTTACTCGGAAAACGTGCTGGAAATCGCGCCAATTTCCACATCAATTTTCAATTTCACCACGTGTCGGAGTAAGCGCTGGATGTGGAAACTCTGATAGATTAAGTTTTGGAGGTGTTCATTTTATCAAGTGCAAATAGAAACATGTATTAAGTTGACAAGGAGACAGATTCAATCAAGGGTACACATCATATTGTGAAGAAAATGCTGCAGCCTCATTATAAAGTTTCATGGTTCGTGCCTTTTAGGCTCCTCGGTAGGGGGGCGATTTTAGCTTTCCTTTGATAATATCAATTAAATCACCCGCTGCTTTGAATGTTACCACGCTTTTATGTTACAGGTAAAGTGTTCAAATCTGATTACAATATTAGTCGTGGATTTCAATATATTTAATATTATAGTATTCAAATATTGCTCCATTAAAATATCAAGAGATGTAACCAAAACACCTGAGAACGAAGGTTTCAAAGAAGCGGCAAGGTTATCGGCGGTGCTCAAGATTTTTACCGGAAAACAGTGGAACGAGTTGAGAACCATTACTAAGAGGATAGTGATTCTGACAGTGTGCTACTGACTCTCTCAACAATCAATGAGTTTCTTTACATGTTGTATCCGCGTCAATCCCCATACCCGTATTTTCAGACCATATACTACATAACTTAAACACTTTTACCATCGGGAGAAATAGCATTATATTTTCAAGCAATCACAAGACTATACTAAGTTGCAGCGCGCATGTGCAGTAGAGAGCTCCCTCTCCCTTTCATCAAGTTGGCCAACCCTATTTTCAGATTATAATTTCCGGCGGTTAAGTGTCCTCATAGTTCCCGCCATCCAGCTCACATCTATCTTTCTTTTTCCGTGTGAATTATCGCCTGTATGAGCGACATGTCCACGTTATGTGAGTCAACGTTGAGTAACCGCAGCTTTCACTCGACGACGAACGAGAGCGGCAATATGCTGAACTCCACAAGCTTCTGTTCCGTTAACAACTCGGCTTTGGATCTTACTGCGGCTGTCATAGGCACCATAGGAATATTTGGTAACGTAACGTTCATAATTGTAGTGTGCCATATTCCGTATATGAGAAATGCTACCAACTATTTTCTCATCAGTCTAGCCGTGTCAGACCTATTGTATCTACTGGGACATACACTGTGCCGAGAAGATTGGTACGCAGACTTCGAATGGATGAGTTTGGAAAGAAATCGAAAGATTTTGATGTGCATACGATGGGGAAGTACAACCCCTGCGCATTCCAGCTCCACTTTATCTGTCATGTTTATAAGCATAGAGAGATACCTTGCTATATGTAAGCCTTTCACTCGCCAATCCAAAGGTCTAAAGAAATCGTCACGTGTTATTGTTCTTGTCTTCGCATCATGGTTATTCGGAGCAGCAGTTGCGTTATCAACGCTACTAAGATGTTACACGGAAAATCTTAACGAGGAGATACTACTTATCATAAACTACACTTACACAGTGATTGAAACTCTCATATTTTTCGCGTCGGTAATGGTTGTTATAGTGTTGTATACGATCGCAGCCAGGCGTTTGAAGACATCCACGTATGAGCTTACGTACTCTCCCTCTAACCTACGAGATCGTAGCCAAGTCATGCGGCTGTGCATCGTCACCGCGGCTGTATATTTCACGTGCATATTTCCAAGAATTTTGTTCCAACTGGCTGCATTTTACGATCTATTGAATGACAGTGTTAATATTCAGGGCTTGCTTACCTGTTTGAATGAAGTGACAATAATTATCTTAATGTTCAATTCAGCTGTAAATCCCATCATATATAATGCAACAAGCACGAAATATAGGGAAGCCTTCATTGCTACAACTACGTGTACCCCGGTCAATAAGCTTGGAGTTGGACGAACATCGTCCGACCGACGATCGATTTCAAGAACCAGGCAAACCTCTCTTGAGTATCGCCAGGTACGTACCCATGACAACCGGAATAAACGTGAAAAGGAAACTTCGTTGCGTACGCGGAATGCAGATAGGAAGCGTTAAAGCAGTGAAGACTTTATGCTGAGAATCAACATAACGGACACAGATGTCGCTGTTCATTATTGCGTTACGCGAAAGGTAATAGTCAATTAGGACCGGTACTTGCACAAAAAGAGGAAAGCACAATTTATTAATACATAACTAATATTTAAGAGTTGGAGATTGTAAATTGCGTCGTAAATGAAATGACGGTGACGGGGAAAACAAGATGACCTGAACACAAATGAAACAGTATCTGTGCATTATGTTTCAGTGAACATCGTTAATTTTTTTTAAAAAAAGGAGATGACGCTGACTATATACAACCTGAGTTATTCTCCACTGTCTAGATTAATCCGAAATTCTGTCTTACCTTGGGGGCAGATGTGAATTAACTCAGACTGAGATAGATTAGATACTGTAGTTCATAAATCATTTACAACATGAATACACAGACTGCCAAAACAGTTCGATTTGTCTCGATATCCAGGAGTCGCGTCCAAGGACACGTTTATCAAATCGAAGATGAGCAAGGTCTGGGTTAAGTACTTTTCAACCTACCTTGGGTATATTTGAAAAATAAAGCTTATTGTCAGTCTGGGAATAGCTACTCTATGTATGGCACTCACGTTCAGGTAAAACGGAGTACATTCATGCAAAAAAGCAATCCATGGTTTGCATCGAAATTTGATCTTTGAAGATGCGCAAGGAGCATTGTGTTAATATGTATACCTTAATACCTGAGATTAACCAGTCCATTGCGATTTCACATTAAGTCTTTTCACCGCTTAAAGAGACAAACCTGCTAACAGTGATGAATAGTAACTACAGCTTAATGTGTCCAAAATTCGAGAATCATTTACACAACTACCGCGATTCCAACTGATTGTTGAACGACCGACAGGCTTCAACTAGATCCACATATTTTCATGTATTTGTATTCAAAATGGCTGCACCATCATTGATGATGTCGTGAAATTCGTCTAGGCTACTGGTCTGATAATTGTTTTAAAAGCCTGAAGTTCAAAAGACCGAATAGCTAGTGAAATGTTTTACACCAGTATTAGTTAAACGTTATTGGGCATGGTCAAGTAGAAGGGTATGACCCTTGAACCCCACATGAAGCCCATTATTTGTTGTTGTTATCTGAATATTATTCATGTTATCGTAGTGATGACGTTCGAATTATAGCTTATTTTTGTCAGGATGGTAATAGAATTACATGATATATGTTTACTGTAGTAAAGCATTGATTTTACGCTACGTTGAACATTCACCACTTGCACAGCTCAGTTTTCTTTGTCTGTGGTGTTTTCCTATAAACCAGCAACCGTAGCCATTACTAATATATACACAGTTCATTATCTGGGGGGAGTCAGTCATCAACATTATACGTAATGAGGGTTGACAGAGAACTGCTTTGAATCTTGATGACAACGTTTGCCCGTTCTGTTATTCACAGTTTGATGTTTACGTCGTGTTGCTTCACGTGAGTGGGATGTTTTGACATCTCAATGTATTGATCGATCGTGTTTGTAACTTAATTACTCCTGATATAAAGTGTACAAATCGTTGCACATTGTAATAATGCGACATGTGATGTGTTTTAATTCAGGTTACACGTAAATATACTCGTTCCTCGAAGTCGTAGGTCATGGAGAGTCCGTTTCAATTATCGTTGCAGTGTAATACTAGTAAACTAAGCCAGTTCGCTGTACGTTGTAAATCGGTAAAATTGTGTCGGTTGTTTCATTACATTTAGCTGTTTATTGTTTGATATTTATGAACGACAGTTCAGAGATTCGAAGACAATTATTTACCCTTGTGTCAGCCATAGATAACTGTTACTTTATAATGTACATATTATCTTTAAAATGTAACCTTGGTAATTAATACACCCTCTTCAGTCTCTTATATCTAGATTGCTGCATACATATATACTTTTGTCAGCTGCTGAAGTGCCGGTGTTCTTTGCTTTGAAGGATGTTGCCTAATACTGCATTCTGAAATGTTATCACTTCTTTGCTATAGTGTGTGTGTCTGGTGAAATAAAACAAAACTCGGGAATTAACCTGATTTAGCACGTTTCTGTATCCATGTTATTTCTGTCTCATCTTCTTTTTTTTAAATACAAACACATGTACGTCCCGCATTGTATGATTATATAGTATGATTTTTTTTCAAAAAGGACTTCGTTGCCATGCTCAGTTCGCTGGAAAATAGTTCGTTGAACCACATTCTTCTAAAACCCGTTGATTTCACACTTGTAATATCATGTATACTTGTAAATGTTTAACGCCAAAATCTAGATCAGGCAAAAGGGAGGAAGCAATATAAGTGATTAATATAATGCAGGCGTTCCAATTAAACGCTTGTTGTTTTGTGCCATGATCAAATACATCGACAAGCTCATTCTTCTTTCTGATATATTGGGCAAGATTAAACCTCAGAGAATGTTGTGCGCATTTCCTTTGAGCATATAACGAATATCAATTCTTGTGGCCAAATATAAGATCTCTTCTGTGGCGTCCTTACTAGTATGAAGAGTTGTTAAAACAAATGCCATCTGAGGCCAAAAAGCGCGTTATACCCATTTGTGCAGACTACGTGAAATGCTGCTGGTATGATATGGCGAAGTAAGGTAATTGACTACCTAAGAGTGCTTGAACACGTGTACGTGACCGTATTTGTGATATACTGATATATGCTTTACGTTTTGACATTTCCACGCGCTATCAGAGAGAGGGCGAGAGAGGGAACTAGAGAGAGCCATAGTGACTGGGTTAGACAGAGAGACAGGCAGGCAGGCAGGCAGGCAGACAGACAGACAGACAGACAGACAGACAGACAGACAGACAGACAGACGTTACATGTTACAGGTAACCTGGTATAATTATCAGAAATAAGATGAAACAGAATGCACTGGTGACTCGTTCTTACTAATAGCAAACAAACATTAGTTAATGCTATGTAAGTAAAGATTCATGAAAAGAAAGCGCCTAAAGGCTAAGTCTTGTATTTCTATACAATATACCACAGTGACTGTTTTCTTCAAGTTGCCTTTACCTTCCGTTAGTCAGGCCCAAGAGACCTTCATGAAAGGTGTATCGATTGGTATATAACGTACTTATAATACATTTGAGAACGAGGTACGTGGATGACTACAGCACCTGATATCGTTTACCTTTCAGGTAGACTTGAGTAATTACGGTCTTGCTAGATATTGGATCATCCGTCAAGATGCTACTTGGACAGACTGGGGGTACATTCACCTTATGTCTGTGTAACTAATGATCCCCAATAACTAAAGAAGACAGTTAAAATTACAACATAGATCGTTTAATACACAAGTAATAATTTAAATTTCAAAGCGTTGCGGCGACTTTTTGTGCCATAAATTTCCATATGTCACGTACAAAAAAAATACATCTGTCCGTATACAATCTCTGAATTTAATTTCGTCAAAAGCGAATATTTGAATAAAGATTGTCTAACTACAATTCAAGGAAAACAAAGAAAAACATCAGATTATACCTCTTTCCTGCAATTTTCATTCTCACTGTTTGTATTTTTTGTACATGAAAATGAAGGTCAAATCATAGATATAGAAAATTCTTACGGAGTGGATAAACTATTCTATACGACCATTTCGCAAATACTTTTCAAAAGACTGCTATAATTTGCACGACTAATGTCTAAAATCTAAAAATCTAAAAATAGATTTATTTGATACGTCTAAAAATACGGAACGCGGCTATCATTCTGCTATACTGACGTCATGTTATAAGTTGGAAAACATTTTATAAAGATTCAAACTCAATCAAAAAGGTCATCCATAACAGCTGTGTTCAAAGGCTTTCTAACCCACCCGATTGTGAATGAATGAATGAATGAATGATATGTCTGTGTTATACATTATTGAGTGACTAACAAAGCCGGTTTTCCAACTTGTCATGACTATGAAAGTACTTATTGATAGACACACGTCAGGCTAAATCTTTCCAACAATATCCGTTTTTCATGCCGGGTTTAGCAAAGTTATTATCAATGGCTGCGTGTCCCAAATGATATAATAAGGTAGAGAATAAATAGGTTCCATTATATCACAGAAACGCACATTCAAACCTTTCACATCTACGCCCACTTAAGTCCAATTATCAAAGTGCAGGAAAAATTTCCCTCGTGCATTTTCCAATTACCGTTTTGGTCCAGTAGTTTAAGGATCTAATTTTCGTATAAGCTTCACCAAACGTGCACTTACAGGGAATTAACTGACCATGTAAACACGTCGGTAGAAATCGTCTCAGTAATACGGTCTTGAAGAGCATTTTCTTGCAAGCGCTATTAGAAGATCCATACCAAGAGCTAAAAGAGATCTGATTTCCAGCACCAATATCCCAGCTTCGTTCTCCTAACCACGAGCACACAAACATCAATAAATGATTTCAAACAACTTTTTCCTTATCCCAATTAAGGAGTCCATATCAGTCCTGTCAAACATGAAAACGTGATATAAAACAAATTAATGATGACTCTCAAATCCGCTTAAGATATTCTTTGGGCTGTTGGAATATCAATGCATTTTAATGATATATAAGAGTTAAGAAATCGTTGTGACTCATGTCTGAATTCATTATATGATACTAACGGTAACAATCAAATATATGTTTCCTGACAATAACAACATGTTGGATGATTTAAGTCATGTCTTTTAGGAAACGGACAGGCAATGTCTTGAATACCCATCCGTAGATAAAGTAACAATCATTGTATGTAACATCGCAACATTCGAAGCCATTTCACTAAAGATAATAAGATTTTATTTTTCGATATAATTCTTCTAATAGTTCTCTTGGGCTATAAAGATGCAAACACTATTCGTAAATTCAGCCCATTTTGATAAATTGATAAGTAGTACAATATTTTTTCAAAAACCACTGTCGTAAACAGGATGAATGGATCATATTAGTGTTGCGTCAAATATAGCCAAGAGCCTTATCGACGTTTTTGATTCTGACAAATCCAAGTACTTATTTATAATAAGTGCTGCATATATTGGAAAATAGGTTTGATAAGCGATTGCCTAACATGTCACTACAAATGCCAAAAGTACAAAGTACCTCTTATTTTAAGTTATAGATCTTTGCTTTATGCATAATGTGGAGAATAGAGCATTCTTTTAAGGATTGGAGATTCACTTTGAATACTGAATACTGAATCTTTTCTTTTTCAATTAGAAACAATGGCATAATTATACAACTAACTCATATGCCAGGCATTCGAGTATGCATACATGAACAGTATATATGATTCTAATCACATTTGTGGACGAGTACTTTCTCCTTGCGTATTGTGCTTTAATACCCCTTTTAGGGTAAATACACTACTTAGGCGGAACTGGTTAAGTGCTCTAGCTGCTCTAGAATGGTTCATTGGTGAACAATCTCAAAGAATCTACACGACTCTAGAGATAGATAGTTTAGATGCTTTTAGTTGTATTGCCCACGTTCTAGAGTCACTTTACATAATGATAGCAGGAATATATATTGAATGCATGTATACTCTATACAGATAGCTTGGCATTAGGCTCATGATGAGAATTTGAAATCATCTATATTGAAAGATGTAAAAGTAAGCTTTTGTACGAGACACAGCCCCATTCCCCTATTACTTTCTTTGTACATGACTAATGAATGTGATGGACCTATTTTTTCAACTTTTGAACCAAAAAGTAAAACTAAGGCCAAAAAGATTGTGTGGTTCCGATTATGTTCAATTTTAGAATAGGTGGGGTATGTAGATTTGTTTTATAAAACATTTTTTTCATGTGTGAGTGTCTAGTTCAATTAGTTATGTTTTCCATTGTTTTCCATATGGTTTCTGCGTTATTGGTTTCTTCCCAGTCGCTGTACACGCAGATTGGAAGAACAGTTTTATAATGTCTTTTTAAGTTGATGTCAGTTTCCTCATCCACTGTATTTCTCGAGACTTCACAATTTTCGCGATTTTATTTTATTTTTTGTCGAATACGTAAAAAAGAAGGTTTAGGGTCGGCAGTGAAAAAACTAGGCGTAACCGGAACTAAACGTTTTGTTTTTTTAGGCCTAAGCGTGAAATATAACAAATACTAACAGAAATCTCCTATATAAGACTGGTAAGAGGACAGATTCTTGAATAACATGTTTTATTATTCCTAAGGTACTGTAAAAATAAAAGAACATTTGGAAATAGTGAATTTACACCAAATACGAGGGTCAGGCTAGACTAGTTGTAAGCTATTTCTTGACTCCCCATTTACCCTTCTTTCTTTTGTTTTCTGTTACCATTATTTTGTAATCATTTAACATGTTTGGGTAAGTGAACCACTTAAACAATATTCAGTAAAACGTGATACATATGTGAACATCAAAAGTAATGCTTGTGTTTCTTTTCCTTGTTGTGTACTACCTGAATGGAGTTCCTATGTGTTATAATATTTTAGTCATGACATGTATTAAATTGTCGTGTAACTGCAAATTTGGCAGCAGTTCACTGCACTACAATATCAACATCACCCTACAAAAAAGGCACATGTTTTCCCCCTGTTCTGTGAACCACTCTAAAGAAAACCCAAAACAATTTGGCCACACTTGTATACTTGCAATATGCAGACAATAGCTTGATGTTGGCGATTAGCCCTAAAAGTCAAAGTCAGGTTCTAAGATCAATGTATTACAAGAACGCTTGCACCTAATGATATGAAGTAGAGTGGAGACAGTTATAGTTTTTGAGTTGTACTGTATATTATCTTATGTTACTACAAATATTTGATATGAACGCGTGTATTTATTTCCCTTTGTCTGTATTTATAATACTTGTAAATAAAATACAAACTAAATTAGCAACATTTGAATACTAGTAAACGAAGTATCTGCAATATGCAACATATGGCTTGATTTTGATAACTGACCATGAAGGTCAAAATCGAGGTCAAATGCCAACGTCTTAAAAGAAGGCTGCTTACACCTGCTAACATGGAAGAAGACACCAGAATAGAGTCTCTCTGTTAAGGTTATGCACTAATTTGTGAGTTTTCACAAATGTGGCCGTCATTTGGTCAAATGTACATAAATTATATCGAAAAACAAACTGACGCGCATATGTCGCATATATAATGTCATCTTTGTGCCAAATTTGAAAGAAATCAGCCATTGCATGTCAGTGATATAGATAATATATGAATGGACGCGCGCACCAAGGGGTCCTTTGTAATAGCTCCGGCGCACCACCCAAAGTAGGGATAACATGTTGTATAATGCAGGATACAAATATCGACTGGAAAAAGGGTGGAAAACAATTTTCGTTAAGAGGAGTAGGTTGAATTTGAATGCACTGTGTATTACGAAAAATTGTAATTTAGCACTGCAAAAAGTAGCACGCTTTGGAAAAATGATCAAAAGCAATTTATTCTAACAATTACTTAGGAACATCCAAAAGGCATTACATGTCAGAGTCTAGTTCAATAGAACCCATTTGTGATATTGAAATATTCATTACACACTACAGAAAGAGGCTATATTTTCATACTCGGGGGGTATTACATTTTCGAAGCAGCTGCTACGGTCAATGATATACGTGTAAGGCTCCGATAGCTCGATAATATATATTTGACAAATCAGCCATGGAGAAAATGATATGCTCTAATAGAACATGTATCTATTCAAACGTCCAAAACTAAAGAGGTTGCTCGTTATTTTAGGTTAACTTACAGACAGGGTATCACATAAAGTTAACGTTAGAAAAATAAGAATATGACGAATATATCCCTATCAATTTATCAACCCCTCCTACCAAGATTTAAAAGGGCCACTACTAATTTTCTGACCTGTTGGACAGTATAGTCGTGCTTTTAAAACTGCCCTCGTACACTATCGAAGTTAACGTTTGGTGTGCACTGGTTCTGAAACTCAACAAGAATAGATTTGATCATTCGTAACCGACATTTTGGCGCAAACAATTGCTTCAAACGTTAATTTATTACCCTTCACCTTAATCTGGATTATCGTAACGGACAGTTCGTAATAACAGACACACAGATTTCCATGTGACATTAGCATCAAAATTGACTTGTCATAACAGACCGATTGGCGAAGTGGTTACACAGAACTTCGTATGTACGTAGACAGGTTAAAACAGACCGTTCGGTACGTGGCATTACATAAAGCTTAAATGATATATATAATAAAACTGTTGGTTTTTATATTAGGGCTTCCCCACTTTGTTTGCAATTATTACCCCTGGCACGGATCTAGCGGCGCAACGGCCCTTTATACTTTCTCAACTCCCTGAGCAGCATACAATCCATTGCTGCAGCTTTATAAGCGCATAGGATTAAAGCATTCACATTGCAACCTCACATGTTACAAACCTGTTCTTGGGGGAGGGTGATATTTTGCATTATAATGTTGGGGAGGGTCACATTTTACAGTTCATAGTTTGGTGACCAAATTGAAGATTCACTTATTGTCAATTTGTTTTGTGTGTTTTGAGATATAAAAGTGAGATGAGCACCCAACATTTATTTTTACGAGTACTTTACATGTCAAAGTACAAATACATATATTGCAAGAAAATTGTTTAATAAAACGATGCATTTTATTGAGTGTACCATCTCACCTTATCACTCAAACTGTCCGTGAATGGTGTTGTTAAACTATCTACACATGATTAACCGTTATAGTAAGCGGTGCCAATTTTATCACTCTTTTATTGAAGAAATGCATTGTATAGCCTTTCAAATCTGTACTGGACATTGGCATTCTCCCTCTTCGTTTCAAAATTAAACAATAAACAAATAAATATCATTAAATAGAACAAGAAATATAAATTATTTCTGCTATATACAATATGAATCTCATACTGGCATAACTCTTTTAGTGTATGTCACTTTTTTGGTACAAATATTGCTTTCTAATACAGTCAAAATCATTTAATTTGTATGTATACATATAATGGGAAGATTGATTAACGTTCAATATATGCAATCGTCATGGGAAGGGTCATGTTTTACAAAATGGGACAAAGGGGAGGGTCACCTTTCACAAGTGGAGAATAGGGGAGAATCTTTTTTTTCTTAACAGACCCTGCGTGATTTCCTCCGCCCAACCCTCTAAATACTGAAGGCTCCCTTACATAGAATTGTTTATAGTATATAGTATTACTGTAGACCAATCGAAACAGACCATTCAGCACACAGCTTTACAGAGAACGTAAAATATGTATTACCAAATACTGGTTGTAACACATTATGTCACATATGGTTGTATGGAACGTAACCCTATTACCATTGGCCTTATATGATATAGACCACAGACTGGCTAACAGTTCATGTTGATTAACGTACATTTATGTGATGCTAAAAGGTATTTTGACATCGCTTTAATGTTATTAGTTTATAGGTTCCTAAGCCTATTAACTCCTAGTTAATCTGGTCCCATGTATCCTGCTTAATAGGTAATTTCCTTACTTATTGTCATGTCGGTATTAGGAGAGACTGTATACCTCCATGCTATGTTCAAGCCATTAATAAATATACAAGTTATTGCAATTTACTACAGATTGACGCTTAAATATTGTATCTATGGCAACACTAAGATAACCTAGAATAACGAAAGTCAATGCAGCAACATTTTCGCTTTTGAAAAAGCGCAAAGCTTGAAATACCACAAAGAGAGAGGCTTGAGTCTCTGTTTATAGCATTGGCATAGAAACAATGGCAAATTCACAAAAACTATTCATAGTATGACCAATTCACATACTCCGATATGTTAATACTTAGTACATGATTGAGAGTTAAGTCAACGATCAGAAAAAGATTTCATGAACAAATGTTTGGGTTATGTATCAGACAACCTTACTGGAGACATACAAGCCATAGTTTATCGATTCAATAAACTGTTTTGCGCTTCAGTTCAGAACCCCTGAATTCAGTCAATTTGTATACATATTCAGCCTTCACTACAACGACTCTGGGTTCATACAGCGTGAACACTAGCCTTCGAAAATAAAATACATTTCATATAATTTAACATAATATTGTAAATTAATCTAATAACACAAAGAAACAGCCACAGGAAAATAAAAACCGTAATAACTCCCTCCTTTGGAAAAAAATGGCCTTTTCAACCGATTTTCTGATGTTTAAATTGTGTATTCTACACTCGAGTCCCAATGGTTTTGAAGTACGTAATAGCTTATCAGAACATTATTTATTGATAAGTCTTCTCAAAACTGCTTTCGGCAGATGAATGAAGGTAGCCAGAATGGTGCACGGATGAATAGGTGAATGCATAGACGGAATTGATGAAATTAGTTCATGAAAACGATCGAACAGATAGAGGTGTCTAAAATAATCACAGGTGGGTGGATAGATGGATGCGTAGGTGTTTGGATTGGTGAACGAATTACTTCTATGCGAATTCACCAAATTTATGTTAGTCCTGTCGAATACACATGCTTACGTTGCATGTATGTGTTGATCTTGTCTGTAATCTTCTAATTTGTGAAGTCATTACGGTACTAAACATCTATATTTCATAAGCCATGCTAGGCATCACGTGACTTGTCTACTCTTCTGCCATCGTTCGGTCGATGGAATTATACTCTGAATGGAACTTTCAGCAGTCACGAATTCTTTGATGAACAAAGCTACACTACAAAATATGGCAATTTCAATGACAGCTAAAATTTAAGTCTAAATTAGATGTATAGCTATTTCTATGTGAAAATCTATTACCGTCCGTACATAATAATCAATCACAAGTATTCAATAGCATAACATTTTCATTGGAATCGAACACTAGGGTTAGTTTCAATGATTGGCTTGATTACTGATGTCTAAGTGTCACTCAAGAAACGCCATAACAATTTAGAGTGCTCATCTCAGCTTGAGAAGGAAATTGCAACCAAGCTCAGCAAGCACAACGTGGCCATAAGAATTCAACCTTTCGTATTGGTAAAGTAAAATCGTAGTCCCATAATAATGATATTAACTTCATTCATGTTATCATGTAATTTTCCTATTAACCGGAACATCTTGAGCTGCTTTTTAGATTTTAAAATGTCTTGTCTGTATACATGGTTGATGCAATCACTGTTCGTTTATCATAGATAGTTTTGGGGCAGAGACGATTGAATATGCAACAGAACCTGGGAACAAAGCCAATGTAAATATCCCTGTCTGTTCCAGATGTCCCAAATTCCCATGAACTCGCTGACCTAAAATGCATTCCCTGTGGCAATGTAATCACAAGTGCATGGTTAACTCAGTAGGGCTCCTTCGTGACTATTAGCTTGTCTTCGTCATGATTGCACGGTATCTACTATCATTAGAGGCATATAGGTATAATATCAAGATATGGCACGTTTTGAAGAATTACAGGAAAGTCATTTCAAATATTACTAACAGCATTCAAATGGCATGGCTTAAGAAGGCAAGTTTCCACGAAAATCCGATTATGTTGTAAAAGGCACTTTATAATATTATATAATATCATCTTCGATCTTTCCTCAGGTGTCAGTGACTCTCAAATAAGTCATGGTTGCAATGAAATCGGGGAAACTATGCGATCATTATTTCTCTATAATTAACATAAACATCCTTGTCGACATTTTGTACAGTTCAAAAATTGTATCGAATATACTTTACCACAACAACAAGAAAGAGAATATGCTACGAAATGAGTTATGACAAAACAAACAACACTGATATTATATTATATTATATTATATTATATTATATTATATTATATTATATTATATTATACATAAATCGTACCAGCCCAAATTTGTATTATCTGCATGTTCGGTCCATGGATATGGATTAGTTCCTAGGAACTATTTCCATGGCCCTCACCAGAAATGTTCTGCCCGTATTAAACACATTACCATCTTTCTGATGGAAAGGATTTCCATTCTAATAATAATAATAATAATAATGCAATAATCAAAAGACCGAGTTTTTCTTAAAATGTTTGATGGTTGGATCATGAAGAGAATCGTAACCAAAAATGGTGTCTGTGTTACCTAAGCGCTTTTTTTAATCATGATTTAACAACAGTTTTGTCATACCTTGGTCACAAATTGTACCAAGGATTTAAC
Organism: Glandiceps talaboti; assembly: GCF_964340395.1. Classification (NCBI taxonomy): domain Eukaryota; kingdom Metazoa; phylum Hemichordata; class Enteropneusta; family Spengelidae; genus Glandiceps; species Glandiceps talaboti. Next base: position 16,194,659 of record NC_135549.1, read on the forward strand.
ATTATGCGATTTTTCAAGCCGGCAGTCTCATTCTTAAGTACTTACTGCAATATATGCCCTTACGACTTGCGACTTAATCTTCATCTCTTATTCGTTTACCAATCCATATTCCAAATCCAAACCTCCTTTATAAACAGAATTGCCATTACAAATAAAAGACGACATTTCGTTTTTTAAGAAGCTTTATTGCCAACGTGTCACCTACAGCTAATCTAAAACACGATTTCAGGGGAGTTGTATTTAATGTTCCCTGGGCATCACTTATAAGAGCGTCCTGTCTATCATACTAAAGATGTTTAGAAATCGAAAAGTACAGTCGGAGCTCAGAGCCTCGTTCAAGTAACCAGAGACACTAATGGTATCGAGTGCTTTGCCAGCGCGGCCTTAGGGAGCCGTAATTAATGTACGTACGGCCTGAGGAGATACGGAGAACATTGACGTGAAAAACCAAAAAGATGAGTAATTCCCCCTTCCCGCCTTGGGGGGAGGGGGGGGGGTTACTCATTGTTTTGGTTTTGAGTGATGTCCCCCTCCCGCACTGACATTTTTTTTAAAAATAAGGACATGTAGGAGGCCATTTACCGACATAAAATATCAAACTATACACATGATTTATAGCAGAATACGTGTCACTGAATATTTATATATAATCCTCCGAAATCATTGTAGTTTTATGTCGTAATACTCCGAGTATGATTATGTGGACTAAATACAAATTCGAATTCTTAGTCCACGGAATCATACGATTCATACACCATTCTAAGAAAGTGAACAAATTAAATAAATTATTTATCAACAGCAAGGCGGATGAATTGACATTTAATTGACCTTTAGCAACAATAGCTCTGTCATTCGTTGTAATAGTTCAAAATAGGGATGGCAACTTCTAACAGTTATTCAGTCTGTATTCAATTGATAACATCATTAAACATTCTGGAGAACATAACAATGAATATATAGTCCTGATGTTGTGTTGCAATTTTTGGCGAGGTAAGGATGACATCATAATACAAGTACTACACGTTTAGCATCATCTAAATATTGATAAATACAATTGAACTTAATATTCTAAAGCTTTGAATAAACATTCACATTAGACAATTTATCTAATTCAGAATGCACAGTGCGAATAATGCTAAACGTAGGTTAATAACACATCTAAAGCTATCAATTCGTTAGTTATTGTTATTATTATTATTATTATTATTATTGTTATTGTTGTTGTTGTTGTTGTTGTTGTTGTTGATGATCACACACCCTTTCGTCCAACTATCACTGCCTCTAGCTCTCGTTAATTAATTGCTGAATAGCTTATTGTATTATTAATGAGTATCATCTGCCTATGTTTCTTCTTTAAAGGCTGAAGAATATTCAATTCAAAATCCCAACATGGGCGAATCACGCAGGGGTAATGCCATCTGAAACAATGGCCTATGAATTGGTCATTTTGGTTAAAAACATTGTAACATTACTGTTTACAATACTAATTGATTAGTATTTATTATCACATTTCTCATGATGCAACATTCAACATGGTGGGTTTGCCTGTTCCTTGACAGTTTTAAAGTAAATTAAAATTGAGGTTTTGGTTCTCAGGCAACATAGATTTCTACCTTGTCCTTAAGCCATTAAAGGCTTACCCTACAGTCCCCCATGGCCAGTGTAAGGAGAGTCTTTCAGGAGACCTTTTAGTTCATAGAAATATATAGTAGGTTTTCGAAGTCATTTGTAATGCAAGGCATTGCACCTATTAATACTCAGCGCTCTCTAAGAGTTTACTCTTTTTTCTGGGGTCAGATAACTCAGGAGTCTTGAAGACATTTTAGTGTCATTACCACACTAGTACTGTAATGACTTATTCGATAACCATTGCACTCTGTCTGTGACTGGAATACTTCTAATTTTCTCTCGTTTCTTGATAATTTACCAGATACCAAACGAAATATGATTAGCATACGAGTAAAGGCTAACAAACACAAAATGAATAAATAAGTGAATTTAATGATAATAACATCTGATTTCATACCACTCACATTTCTCTGGATACAGCATTTCTACGTAAAACAATAACCTTCAAATTCTATCCACGCACACGTGATACTATACTCCAATAACGCGTAGGATGAACATCTGTAACTTGCAAGTACACATAGCATATAAAGTCTTGTGTGTACGATTGAAAGGTTTCCTGTTCTAGAACAAGTCTAGATTGATTGATAGATTAATATACAACTGATCACCAGCCTCGTTTCTTCATTATTGAATGTAGCATTGATATTGATATTGATCCCTCGTAATTTAAAACGATATACGATATTTCTCAATAAACGTCTGTCTGTTGTGTTGGTACTTTATATAAGATTATGTCGTTTTATCTGTCCTTGAACTCTGAAAGTCCCTTCTATTGAAATTGAAATGTTATCACGATTTAATAAAAAGTTCATTCGAACACCAACATCTTACATATTTAACATGATGTTTTAATACTCAAATGTTTTAGTCCTATATCTGTGTTGATCTCTGAAATCCCCTTCTATTGTGAGTCCTATCTATTTACTTACAATTTAATCATGTTTATTCGAATATTAACGTCATACAGGTTACACTCGATGTACGTTTCATTAAGTCCATCCCAGTCTTTGGAGACTTAGATCAAAATGATTGAACTCTCTCTCTCTCTTCAGACTCTGATCAATCGTACTTTCATTGTGATCATTGGATAAGCTCGTGAGACAGACGGCTTTGCTGTTGTAAGATGATAGTAAAGCAAATTTATGTTCTGCTCTAGATATTATCACACAAATGCAAGGAATTGAAATATCTTATAACTTGTATGCGCATCTTTGGCTCCCATTGTAAAAGATCGTTAATTCCCAAAGATCACCATTCCTATACTTTTTGTCGACCTCTTGAAATATTGCACCTAAGGCATACCGGTTTAACCTGTAATGGATGCGTGCATGGAAAGTTTCATACCAATTTCCTTGTATCTATGATGACATTACGTATCTCCTTGCATTTCGCGGTAGTTCAAGGATAGTTACTTTTTTCCTATATCCTATATGCCTGCCCACTAAGGCCTAAAACGAATTGTTTGGTTCCGGTTACCCGATTCCACCTAGTTTTTCGCTTTCGAGAAAAAATAAAATAAAACTGCGAACATTTTGAAGTCTCCTGAGAAATAGTGAATGCGGAAACTCACATCAACTTAAAAAGACAATATAAAACTGTTCTTCCAATCTGTAATGGATGTACATCTGATGGGAAGAAACAAATAACACATAGGCCATATGGAAAACAACGAAAAACATAAGTACATGAACTGGACACTCACACATAAAAAATTAAAATAAAATAAAAAAATCTACCAAGTACCTATCCTACCTATTCTAAAATTGAGCGTAATCGGAAACACACAATTTTGATTGGGCCAAAGGGAAATGTACTTGAGTTATTTCCATCAGTTAAATATATGGATTACAAAGAAGATTAATAACCTTTTTTCGTGTATTGATTTAAACGCAAAGTTTAATTGGATTACATAGATTTGATAGTGGTGGGTTCCAAAACTTAGAATAGAACTATAACTGTAGTGTGTGTGTTCTAACTTTACTTAAATGGCAAGGTTCGTACATGCCAATTCTTTATGTTCAATCAATAATGAATCAATTACACATTCAATTGATTATAACCTGTAAGAGAAAACGTGTTAACATAAAACTGCCTGGTAAGTAATTATAATAGGCTGTAAAAGTATATGTACGGACAATTTAAAACAACGTGGTATTTACATGTTTGTAAATTTACCCATTATTTGTAGAACAAAATACCTCCTAAAAAAGCACAAACAAAGAAAATAAATACCTCCTGTGTTGCAAGAAGGATGTGAAGTCAATAAAACGAATGAATTTATACACTTCGTAACTATTAACAGTGAAAACAAGAATGAATGGTGCCGATTCAATGGACAATTAATTGTGTCTCTCAGAACTAACATATTTATCAGCAACTTATAACATACTTAATGGAGTTCAACACCTTGCTCTTAATTCATCACTAGTGTTACACAATGATGTCGTAAATTGTTCCTGTTAGACACAGGCTAATACAGATTTATGACTTTGATCTAATTAATATGTCGTCGCGCAGAAATAAATCACGCACTGCACATCTCTTGAAAGACATCCCCATAAATTGTAACCACTACCGTTCTAGAGTGGACATCCATACATTCATCCATCCATACATACATGCATGCATACATACATACATACATACATACATACATACATACATACATACATACATACATACATGCATGCATGCATGCATGCATACATGCATACATGCATATATACATACATACATACATACATACATACATACATACATACATACATACATACGATGCCAGACTACAACGCAAATTTTCCTATCACCTGCGCCTGTTATATTAGTCTACTAGTCGTTGTGCTATCATTAAGAAAGTCGAGCTCAACGGGTAGGCTGTTATACTTAGGTAGAGACTAGGTAAATACAAGTATTTCTACTAAGGGTTGCTAAGGGATAAATAAAGTGTAGCAACGATCAGAAAACGTCTTGAGGCTTAATACACATGTCATTTCAATCGCGTTCGACTATACGCAGCCAATCAATATTCCATATTCCTAATATAGGTGTTCTATTGCAATCGTGCTGTGAGGCTTTATTCTAATAGTATGTATTTATTTTTTAATTCTCAAAGACCTCAAATTTAAGTAAAAACATCCGTTTATCATGACAAATGATATATATAATTCACAGTGTGTGTGATTAACTCAATTCTATATCTCAGATTTTATCTTACAAATGTAATATTGTCTCTTTGTCATTCTTTTTTTACAGAGGAAGGCAATCAATCACGTGGCTTTGTAAGCGTATATATTGTCTGGAGTGGACATCGATGTTTGGTGCAATAACCATAAGTACACCTTGTGACATTAGAGATCGCTCTAAGTACAACTCCTCGATCAGTTAGATGACAGGCGGTAAGAAGATAAAGATGGAACGTGGATTACAGTGATTCATCGCTTAGCTATATCCATAATTGATTGGCCTCTCTCGTCTCCGCACCCAATTATCCAGTACGGGAACATGGTTATGCAACAATGAATTCATATCCAAGAGTGAATTAAGAGACGAGAATATCAAATACTGCCAGTATCAAAGCATGATGACTAGATGGTTAATTATGTCTGCCGTGATTTACTATCGGATTGTTGTTACTGATTTGGTTTTGGATTTTTCCTGTCACAGACGTTAGATGTAGTGATAAATGCAGGACATATAAGATACAGTCTCCTCGGCTGAGCTTTGCCTAGTGATCTAGCAACAGTGCATACGTTTGGACATCATGTCTGTGTCGCTATCAAATTTGAATATTTCATTTTTGACTTGCTTATAAATAGAACCCAACTTAGAGAGAGAGAGAGAGAGAGAGAGAGAGAGAGAGAGAGAGAGAGAGAGAGAGAGAGAGAGAGAGAGGGAGAGAGAGGGAGAGAGAGAGAAAGGATATAGAGAGAGAGGGGAGGGAGGGAGGGAGAGAGAGGTGGAGGGAAGGGAGGGGAGGAAGGGAGTGACAGACAGACAGCCAGACAGACAGACAGACAGACAGACAGACAGACAGACAGACAGACAGACAGACAGACAGGAAAGAGCAAGAACAAAGACCTGAAAATGAAGAAGAAAAAACTATATTATTGAAGAATTGTAGGAGCAGGACAATTTCATAGAAATCTCTTGATAATACCAAGGTGTAATAAATTGTTCGTGGGGACAGGATTCGTGTAAACAAAACTTGCATGATCACATAGATACAACCGACAATTTCACTGAACTACAGTCTGTATACTACCATTTTACGGAACAGCTCATTTCTTGTCAGAGTTGTTCAGACGTGACATTTTTGAGGCTGTAAACAGACTATTTGGCGCCATGTAGCATAAATATCACCGGGGGCAAAATTGACGTGGTTTAAATACAGCTTGTTATCCATCATTTCCTAATTGGAAGACTGGGTTTCATACACAAAAGAAAATTGCACTGTGCAAAGAAGTTGTCTCTTCTTTCTAAATACCTTAGGCGTCTGTTTAAGAAGAAATGTGAGATAGCATGCAATCTAAAAACGTAAATTCAGACCGATACTGTAGCCATAGTATTATTGAAACTCAAAATCGTGCTATGAATACTCTCTTTTTTATGACTCTACAATTTCTAGCCTTAAGATCATGATTTACATTTGTTGAGGAAATTAAAGATCTCGCATCCAAACTAACCATGAAATAACTCGGAAATAGCTTTATAATGGCATTCCTTTGGTTAATTGTTACCCTAGGAGCTTTTTGTCACGCAATATTACATTCACTAATTCCCTTTCCTTCCCAATCTGATGTTTATCTCAATCACATTGTTTGTTTAACAAGAAAACTACTACAGAAAAGCTCAACTCAACACCAGTGGACCAAGTTGTAAGTTATTATACCGTAGACCGTTGGTGGAGGGTCTGTGATTATACAAATGTTGAATGTTAACGGCAAAGTGTCGTCGTCCCCCCCCCTCCCCCATTCCTCTGCTGTCACACACACTTAACGTCTAATGAAAGCCGGTTGACTTCATAGTCGATTGCTTCACGAAATTGTTTGCTTCTGGCTAAAAAGCATCCAATTTGAACTTTTTATCGAGTTAAGATGTAAACACCTGCAAACAATTCTTATGTTAAACTATTGTTGCTGGAACTGAGGATCTTGCTGTATGATACAAATATGATAATAAGTGGGCAGGGGGCGTCAGCTTTAAAGTGTCTCAATGGCTGAGTCTACTCTCTACGACCATTTGTCACTATCAAATATCATCTAAACAACATAACTAAAAATGAGGTAATTCTTAGTCCTTGAACCTCATTTGCATATAAGCTGGCAACAAAGGCTGTACATGCTACAATATACTAAATTACAACGACCCACTGGTCTTACAACCTGTCATCCACCGAAATCGTGACTGTTGCTTCATATTGTGACTGTAAAATGAGCGAAAGCCTAAAATGCCAATACATCCTGCCTTGTGTGTTACCTGTCATCGCAAGACATTATTCTTTTCTCGATCCAACTATATACCTTAAACATATTGGGGTCAATAAGTTGCACTATTGACTTTACAAAATTTCCTAACATTGACAGGTGCCATTATTTTGGATATGTTAATAATAATAAGTGTGCTGTTTTCAGTGCATTACGGCTGAATACCACGTCATATACGTGCTTTTACAAGATCAATGGCGTCAACGAAACGTTAAAGCTGAACCGAGGCCATACCCTTATTGTTGACTGCCGTAAATTTGTTCACGTTTTACAAGAAGAACAGACATTATGGAGCCTTGATGGTCTACAAAAGTCATATTACGTTGTTTTTTGCACAGCAAGAGCACGCTGTGAGTTGATACCTATTTTTCAATATTCGGGATCATTCACAAGGCAGTCACTAGATGGATGAAATGATTATATGCATTATAAAGTAATGCAATTCAGCTATAAGCATAAAACCAAGACTTTGTGTTACGCTTTGTTGGCTTATAAAAGGTGTATTTTTGAATTAGAGTAGCTCGCTCTTTATTAGACGGTCTATTTTTTCAGACTTCTAATGTAAGATCAATCACCTATCAAAAAGTACCTGACCAAATGCCATAATTCATTTGAAGAACGAACAATCAGCTGTGAATTTTCCTGAATCTCACGCTACACTGACTACACTAAGCTATAGAAATAGTCATCCGAAGCGGAACTTAGTGACGTAATTAGAGGTCGGAGGTCAATATATATTGCTTTTCTATTCAATTCTCGGGATAAATGTAACGTGACTAATGAAATAAGTCGGCACCACGCTGTTACTCCTGGGAGAATTACGTCAGTTGTGAAAATTTAGGAATACAAAAACTAATTCTTTGACAATTTAGACGTTAAAGACCAGTGGCATTTCAATTGATCGCAATTAAGAAATAATTGAGATCGGCGAGATCAATTTTAAACCTATTAACCGCATCTCTCTGATTAAAAAGGTAGAAATTTCATATCCGATTGGAATTAAGGATTTCGCATTAAACGAGGGGACATTCTGATTCTAATAATAAAAAAACTAAAGGAATGAGATTTGTGTTTTCAACAAACAGTTGGTACTATGATCGTTGCTATCAATATTAATTCTGCACCTGGATATGTGCTGAATAAGAAATCAATCCCTACGCAATCATATATCACCAGGTGGGGGTGCTTAACTATGCAAACAGATACAGTACATTAGGTAGGAAAGTGATTCCTCACTAACACTACCAGGTATGAAGTGTGTCAAATGTTTACGCTCTGAAGTGCTAAAGAAGTGTAACGGTTATATGTGAAACCGTCGAAATAAAATTGGCAAATACTCCTGGGTAGCTTTTAGTCGATATTGTTATAAATCAAGCGAAACCATACTATATTACGCATTTTGAACGTTTTTAGATTCTCTAAAGTTTGATATGTCCAGTTACAAGCTTATTTCTTTTACGGTGATGCGTTGATGCGGCTAGGATTGCTCGATAGCCCTGGCAATTTGTCCTCTTTCGTAATACCCTTAATAGAAATTGTTCTGATTAAGTATTGTGTGCGGTAGTTTCACTTTTTTGTAATTGTGCAATGATTAGTAACTATTACATCTAAACATATTTACTAGAAAGTTCTAAATTGTTAATATAATCGACCCGTAAGTTTAGCAACTAGAGTAATTAATTTTACCTGTACATCATTTCAATGCGATTTCCACAGCATTCACAGGCATTAGTTAATTCATAAAGACAATCACTGTAATTAATAACGTTTTTCGCGACAAAATTAATTGTAAGGGTTTATTTTATATCATCATTTTTTTGGACACAGAACAGAATTTACGGACAAGATCAATAGTTCAACGTAGGATAGAAAAAACTAAATTTCTTTACTGGGGGGGGGGGGGTTGAACCATTTTAGTTCTCATCCTCCACAAACGATTTTACTTTCAATAGATCTGTTTTGTACCCCTAATACAATATAAATTTTCAAATGGAGAAATGGAAGAATTTTCGCCATAGTAAGTGCATGGTCCTAAAATATAGTAAAGTGTCAATAAAACAGTTATTTTTCCTCACTAGATACTGGCTTTGTATTTATAGCACTACATACTACTACACAGATTTCAAATTGATTTGCTGTCTGAAACAATTTTCAATTTTGGTCAGTTTAGTTAGAAAGGGGTGTGGTGACGGGGATCTGAGGCCTAACTATAAGAAGTTATATTTTCATCCTACATTGAGCTAATGATCGAGCCACTTAATTAGTGCGTCCTTCAAAGTGCGCAATCACTCAACATCAAGTTTAGTTGTGAATGAAGAGCCTGACTATATATAGTAATTAGATCATTCAATTAATCTAATTTCAGATATTAATCTATGCGTATTTGATCTGAAATGTACGTTTCATGAATAGACTTTAGTCCCCTTCAGTATTATAGCGGGGTCAACAGTGAAGCTGCTAACAAAACTCGAGCAACGAGCCGCATCCCTATGTGTCAACAAAGCTATCAGAAAAGTTGTGTCAGATAAAAATCTAGGCATTCCTAAAATAGGTATACGTTATTGACACTTTATTGAGTTAACTTCAAACGTTTTGCTTGTTTAACTACTTGTGTAAAAACCTGTAATGATAAAGGGAAAAATCCAATCAGACGTTGCTGCCTTTAGTACACTTGTGTTGATTACCGCTATAACATAATACTTTTGATTTTAGGTGATAACACAGCGCCTCGGTAACTTATTCAACTTTGAAATCTTGTAAGGTCAAGCGTCTGAGGAATAACCTTGCAGGGAATAACATGTACATTAATCACAATCTCTGTGCCTTGACAGGGTAGTTCAAGGATTAAATTGCCAAGGTACTATTTTATAATCCAGAATCATATGTAAGTATGCTAAAGGTCATGAATGTAGAAATAAGCGGTATTGGACTTGTTGACTCTCGATGAAATGCCAAAGGAAAAGCATCTCCGTCAACGTATTACCTTTTTTTAATTAGTGTATCTTACTTGTTTTATTTATTTATTACACTGCAGCTATACTTTTCAAACTCATAGTAAACGTTCAGTAGTGTTGATTATCATAAACAAAGCAATATATTCGTAAATGATTAGTTAAGATTAAGACAAATGGTTATGGATATTAATGACAGAAATGAGACTTTTGCTTTGAAATTCCTTTTATTTTAATAGAGTCGTGACATATCGTTTGATGTGTGCAAAGTAATACCATGATCTATAACAGAAATCGACTAAATTACCGCCAACAATATTATTGATAAAGATTGATCGCATCATCCAAGTTTAACAAAAGCCTTGACATATATTCTTGGTACAAAGGTACGAAATGTATAAATAGTGGCATAATGCAATACTATATGGTGGACAACCAAACAAGGCTTGATGTATGTCAATAGTGAGGCTAAAAGATAATTTTAATAATTTTGGTATCTGTTGGTCTATAGCCATAAACTACTTACCCTTTCTATCACTTTCTCAACCACTTTAATCAAAGAAGATGGGTTAGTTTGCTGTTATTGTATGTTGGTGCTATCCACATCCCACGCATCCGCATTTGCCCTTTTCATATGCTAATGCAACCGTTCGAAGTATTTGCCTGGATACATTAGTTTATTTAGAGCTCACCTTTACATTTGAAAATGTAACCATTGGCAGTTGTAGAAGTAAGATACTCAACAAAAGGGTCTATTCGATCTCATTTTCTCTCAGACTAGTTGATTATACATTATGTTTGATGTTCCTAATCACTTTAAAGGAAAAGATTTTTATCTGAAAAGGTTTCAGTCAGTCCATTACTGTCAATAGTTGATGCCCATTTATATATCAACCTTTAACAGGTCGAAGGCAAGAGTATCTCATAAACATAGCATTGGCTGACCTGGATCACTGTTTTAGAGAAGCATATATTTAACTTGTAATTTAAAATGTAATTCAAAATGCATAAAGAATTGCAATGTATTCAGACCTTTTTCTTTAATGATTTCAAATAATAAAGTTGTGTTTTTCTTTTTAAAATATCCTTAAAAATATTTTTCTCCGTCGATATTCAAGCAACGGGTATGGTTTGGTACTTCAATATTAGAGTTCACGGGCCACTTACGTTAGGAATGAATCCATCTGATATAATTTATATACTGATCATAAACCAACGTTATGTCCAATTACACACTCAGTGGGAAGCAGAACAACGTATCTTGGGGAGATAGAGCATTCCTTTGTCCAGGAAAGCTGTAGGCAGCGCTAGCTATGATAGCAAAAGGCACAACGATCTGATGAGATCAAGATAAATCAAACACAGAAGATCGGTGTAAATTAGTCATGACCCGTAGTTCTTCCACAATTCCACCTGGAGCTAAAAGCGGCTTCGTTGAATTGCAATCGACAGGTCTTTCCGTAAACAAGATATTTATCAAATTCGTTCTAAATACACAATGTTATCGTAGTAATGGTGTTGAATTAGCAAGTGTTGTGGCATAATTTCTGAGTCTACCTATGACTTTAACTTGTTACTTTCCTCAGAAATAAAGTTTTCTTTTCTGATGGTTTAGATGAGTTATATGTGAGTCATACTGTAGGCACGGGTGTAAGTGTTATATATATATATATATATATATATATATATATATATATATATATATATATATATATATATATATATATCATCACTTTCCACAAAAGCGAGTAATTCGAGATGAAGTCAAAAGTCTCGATATGTTCAACATGGCCAATCACATTCTACACTATTATAAGTATGTATGATCCAGTGTCAACTGCTGACGATAAAACGGTAATTCAATATTTTTAGCGATAAGGTTGATCGCTGTTCGCAATCAGAATAAAATAGTGAAATCATCGTCAATATTAATATTAATCATTAACATTGACTCTTATACGATCAGTTATCCCCCTAGTGACGATTGGATTAAGATTCCGTTAAATTAGGCGCGGTAAAACTTTCTAGTCCTTTGTTTCAGTTTCAAGCAAAATCGTAGCAATGTCACTATTAAAGATGGCATGTCGAGCTAGACAGTGAAATATAGCAATATTATGAGGGTGTTTGTCGAGCCAGTCGACATTCTACTGTTTCGAGATTTAATTACTGGTTTTGATTATTTAGTTCCCTTGACATGATAAAGTGAGGTGGATACCATGGGATCCCTTGAACACTGAAGGTCAAGGTAAACGACACGACGCAAACGCATTCGACTTGCAATCAATGAACGGAAAGAAGCAATAATATCAACCGAAATTAGCCATTCACAAAATATCATATAAGTAAACATATCGTGTACAAAGAGTTTATTATACTGCGTTCTTTCCACGTGTTATACTCGATGTATGAACGGTTTTCTTCAAAACAGTTGAATAGATAGAGGTACATGTACAATCACCGGCATATTTGAAATTTGCTTTTTTTTGCCTTTTGATACAATGGTTTAAGGCTTTAATTTCAGCTTGTCACGGTAATGGATTGCAACTTTGATGCGCACAATCTCTGCTAGAATGATGGAAGATTTATCACAGATTACAAGCGAACAGTCATGTTTCATTAGTTGCGTACTATTTACATAATAGCTGACTCATCTTAGATTATCTAATTTCTCAAGAAAATTGGAGATGGACTAGAAACTCATTTTGAAGATTAGTTCAAAAACACTCGTGCACACACGGGCTTTCTCTGAAGGGAATAACAAAGATCACTTGAAGTGGACACATACTCATGCAGTCGGAGCTAGTCTCTCATAAACTAGTTTATGGCCAGGTTACTATGAACTTGACTAATCGCGGAAGAAAATTATGCCAAGATTTAACAGTATTAGCTGGAAAAGGCACGACTGCTATAGAGTAGTTACAGCGGGGATTTGTTATCTTCGGAATGTTGACATGCATACCTTGCAGACACGAAATCGAATATAGCAGTATCTTAGTTCATCTTCACCGTACTACTGAAATCATCGAGTTCTTTCCTCGTTTTCCCATAATAACGGATGTGCCTTAGGTCAACTGCCTTTCACGGTATATTCATTTGATGGTGAATGCTGCATAATAATATTTCCGACTTCAATAGTGTGTTATGTTTACTCATATAAATGTTGCTTTGTCAAACTACTTCGATCTATTTCAAATATCCGCCTTGAGGTGTCTGCTGCACCAATATCAGATTCTCGTGACATGTATAATTTGTATCTTTGCATGTCATATCCTATATTTAGCTCGCTGCATTGTGTTCACCTTAACGGAGAACTCCGGGAAATAAAGACATAAACTTTGGATTCTGGAGTTATTTCATGATTTTTAATAGCCTACATTACGCGTAATTTTAGAGCAACGTCAATTACAACTTTATTATTTGGAGATCTTTGCTGAAGGCCACATTACCTCACATGTATCATCAGGATGCTTATATTATACGTCAGGTGAACAATGAACAGTCATCGACCCGTACGTGCTCCATGAATATTCAACAGTTTCGCATGCATCTCTTCTGACTCTCATACGGCTCATAGCAAACATCCTATAATGAATCCGAACTTCAAAATCATGGTGTTCCTCTGAAATGACTTGTGATGTAAGATCATGAAATGGCTATCCAGAACCCAACGCTTATGAAAATGCTTTATTTCCTGAAATAGTGTTCCCTTTTTTTTTTAAAAAAAAGGAAGGTTAAAATCCACCCCGATTTATTATCAGTTACTACAATTTCCCCCCAACACCTCCACCCAAATCTCTAATGTTTATCTCTCTGTAAGCATTGTAGCCTGTGTGTGTGTTGGGGGTGTAATTTGAATATCCGACTGAAGTGATCTCTTTCTCAACAAGTATGAATCCTTATTCGGGAAATGTATTTCAAAGCATATGACCTTCCTTCAGGGTTATACACATTTGTATTCACTCATTCATCAGAAAATCTTCCGATAACCCCTCATTGTGTGTCATCTGTTGACATTCTTTTCCTTGGTAACACCTTTTCGATTCGGATTCTCTAACATGGATACTATTGTGTCGGTATTTCAAAGGAAGATATATATTTGTTAAGTGTAAAGCACTTGTAAAGCTATCGTCAGAGGAACTATTTTCATCAGAAGGGCAACGACTTACATAATTTTAGAAATATAATATAAACCACAGCTGAACAAGATGATGATAATGATGACGTTAGTGAGAGTGTTGCAATCATTAAAAAAATAAAAACATTCCTTCGGTAAAGATCGAGTATACACAGTGTCTTATAGGGTTACCGCAATGCTATATGGAAAAGAAATATTGACTGTATATGTAGCTATGGGGTCAAGGCTGCTGATAGTAATTAGTCACTACTGCTATGAAGTTGTAAAATTAACTGGGACAGGACAAAAAGGCTTCTGAGCGCTGGCATAAATGTTCGATCACAAGTGAAATATCATGAACAATTATATCATTTATATATATTTTATACATAAAAGTGTTAGAATGTCTGCTGGACACATCTGGCTTTCAAATTTCCCCGTGAGTATAAATTTGAGAAATGACAACAACTGGGTGAGGGAAGAAGGCCTCTGCGTATGGACATAATAGAAAGGTATGATGATCGATGAAGCAATTTAAAATACAAAGTTATTTTTACCTTCCATAAGGAAGGAAATGAAATGGTTGTGTCTGTCTGTCTGTCTGTCTGTCTGTCTGCCTGTCTGCCTGTGGACATGATATCTTAACTAGAGCATCAATTCTAATGAAACTTGCAACACAACTTCTTTCCGCTATTGACAAGAGCGGGTTTGTTTTGGTAAACATCCTTTGAATGTTCAAAATGATTCATTTGCACAATTAAAAAAAAATCAGTAATTAGACTATATCTTATGAATACGACCTTCAAATTCCATGTAATGTGTTACATACATTGACGATACTAATGCACAAGCGTCTTGAAGAGCTTCATGTTGTAGCTTTTAATTATTTGCATAATTAACGATGTTAGGTTATAAGGCAATATCTTAAGAATGCAAGCTTAAATTTTTTAGTACATTTAGTACATACGTTTAAGATAACAAAGCACACCTTTCCTATAAAGTTTCTTGATGTAGCTTGTATTTTTAGGAGTTATTTGCATAATTAATGATTTTCGGTAATTAAGCAATATCTTAATATATATTATATAATATTAGCATAAAATATGCAGGTGCGAAACTATGGAATAAAATACCAGTGCATATTAGGACTATACAATGCAGGTCAGAGTTTAAGCGGGAATTTAAAATATGTCTACAGTGTGGTTGTTTCGGGATTTAAATTTGTAATTTCAGTGTATTTCCATGTATCATCTACCACGTTAAATAGTCTTGATTGAAACAGGGCAAAATTAAATGATGAGTGTCATATGTTTTGTGAGGGGAGGACTCGATTAGTTGTGTAACAACTACTTCCACACCCTTTTCCCGAATAACACGTTTGTGTATATAAATAAGGATATTTAGTTCTGTTCTGTATCACATTTTTTTTGTACGTGGGAATAAATTGTTATTATTATTATTATTATTATTATTATTATTATCTTAATGCAGACCTCAAATTTCATATAATTGATACATACATTGATGATTACAAAGTGTACGTGTGAAATATCGCTTTATGGTGCAGTGTTTCATGTCATTCACTGAATCATTTGCATAATTAATGATTATTTGCAATTAGGCAATATTGGAAGAATGCAAGTTTCAAATTTCATAAAATTTCATAACAAAGTGCATAATGTCGATCAATGTCCGATATCGTTTGATGATAAGCTTTTACTTCATTGATTCATTTGCATAATTAAGGCTTCAAACTGTATACGACTCGATACATACATTGCTGGCAATCACAAAACAAACATGCCCTATATCTTAACAATAAAAGCTTCATGTTATATATAATTTGGTTTACATGTTGATGATATTAATAACAAAAGATACAGGAACAACAACAATCCTTTACGGAAAGCATTCAGTTTACATCTGGTATACTCAAGTATAAGTCTAATAATCTTATGTAAACAAAAAATAAGGGTCAACCCATCACTAATTGCAACAGAAATTATTTTTAACCATACATCCCAGAAATATCTACAGAATGAAATATAAAAAGTCTACCAAAATCCAAATAGTTTGACAATGCTTAATGTGTATAAATCAAATATGGCTGCCACAATATTTGTAGTTTACTACTTTTGGCCATATTTGCCCTTCTATTCAGTTTAATTTGATGTTTTGGTAACTACTATTGCATGCTAGTTATGTAGACACAGCTTTATGTCCAAGTATTTTATTCACTCCATTTCAGTTTGATAGTTAAAATATCCACATTTTTTTGTTTATTTGTTAGTGGTACACTGTATGCATCAGCCTCTTTGATGGGCATGCTTTGTGGACCCGAAGGATATACAAATGTGCACAACAGTGGTGCATGCGTAGTATCCATTGGCAATCAAGGTAGACTTTGTAATACACTCCCTGCTTGCTTTGAGAACTCTTTCACCGCAGTACACCTAACAATATAAACCAATATGTTCTTCCGCTATTTCAGTGCAAATCCTAAAACCTTACATAACGATCAAAGAATAGATTCATTAATTATTCTACTTACTGGCGGATGTAGGTTTTCAGTACCTGTTTATTGATGATTGTAGTCTTTGAAGCTGAATGGAATATAAACAAATCTCTAATAAAACATCCTTAAACATACTATCCCCAAAGTACGTTATGACCTTTCACCTACCTAGTATAGCCTAAGATTTATTTGAGTAGACCTATGACTTTGAAGAGAAATACCAGCTCTTAAACTTTGTTGCTAATGGCAAGGTAAGTGGATTCTTTCTTGAGATCAACAAGATCTTTTCTGATTTCACAACACTGATTTGTGTAAGACTGCAAGGTCCCCTGAGTCGTTATTTTGAAGAAAATCTTGAAAAAATAATAAGAATAGATTGCAGGTTTTCTTTGGTTTGTCTTATCTTCTAGTCTAATCTGCACATCAAAATAGATTCTGTGTGTTTGTGTGCGTGACTTGAGTCGCTAGGGAAGCTTAGATGCAGGCCGTGACGACTGGTATGACGTCTATCATTGCGTAAATACTCGTACTTATAACCTTCCAAATTGTACCTTCTATCGAATCATTAAATTTAAATCCTGTTCTTTATACATTATATTGGACACATACGTGTGGAGTGTTGCTTCGAATCATGATGAAAGTATGGATTTAAAACCTCCATCGAGCACTCTGCATATATTTCACTGGTTGTCAGCATAACTATGTATATAATATACATACATGTAATTATGCTGATTATTATGCGATTGCCGGGAACAAGGCACTTCTTCAAAAGCTGTCTTTGGTTCGTACAGACAAAGCTGGTATATTTTCTTAACGATGTGCATCGTTCCAAGAGATCTCTATAGTATCATGTTCTGACAATCATATTGCCTTGTTCTCAAATAAGATATTTTTGTTCGCAATTGCAGACACTTTAAGGTGGGAAAGAACACATGCGAAAACTTACCCAGGACCCCGATTCTCTAAGTTATAATTGTCGTTTTACGACACCTTATTTACGTATGAGAATACGGTGAATGTTGTTGTCGCTGTTGCCGTTGCTGTTGTTGTTGTTGTCGTCGTCGTCGTCGTCGTCGTCGTGGTTGTTGTTGTTGTTGTTGTTGTTGTTTCTGTTGTTGTTGTTGTCATTGTTGTTGTTGTTGTTGTTGTTGTTGTTGTTGTTGTAGTTTTATTGTTTCAGTGGTGATTTCGTAAATCTGTGTTTATTTGGTATATATACCTATGTGTACGCGTTATGTATATATTGAACTAAGATTACAATGTATTAATGGTAGTTTCCGGTTTATCTGTATGTTGATGTAACTCATAAAAAGATAGCAATGCATGCATTGTGGGAACAATGATGGTATCTAGTCACACACGAATCTAACTAAAATTTCCATCGAAGCTAACTACAAATCCCATCACATGGTTAGACGCTTTCAAACTCTATACAAAGCATACAAACGGTTTCTAATGAAACACAAGAAGTGTATTTACGCTTGGATCGCAGTCTAATCAACCAATGTGGGGAACAAGAATAGGTGCTGTTACTCTGATTGGCTCTTAAAAACTCTTTAACTTCTGCTTGATTCAGTATGGTTGCGATGGAAGATGTGGTGATCTATGACGTAACGATGAACTGTCACGCATCATCATAAACTCCAAGAAAGTAAGATTTTATAAACGAATATGTTACAAACATATAGGCAACCGATTCGTCAATCGAGATTGCAAATTGAGAAATAATCACCATACCCTTTTTATGGCTCGACTGCTGTACCATCGCACTACTCTTGGTAACAAAAATCAATCGGATTTCTATTATGATCTGATGTGATGTTGACAAATCTTCATAAAAACATGTCATTATTGGCACTTCACATCGATCTTTTAAAAATCAAAAATGACATTGAATTAGTCTTTCGATCGGTATTGTCGAAAGGTTTCATAGAACGTGAACTTTTAATACTTCATAGGTGTACCCAAAGTAAGTGTATACGTGGTTTAAAACTTTGCACTTAGCATAAGTACAGACAAGTACTCCTCTGTCTTAATGCGATGCCATTACATCAATACCTTTTTCGTGAAATCATTTCGATGTTCACCATGGAGATACCAGTCGAACGTTAAAGTATTCATATATTCGTGGACACGGATACGGTTGTCTCGGTTACAATTTACAAGGCTTGCTTTGCTAACGTATTCTGACAGGAGATGGAAAACAAAAAAGGAGTCAATGACCTTTCTAGTGGTAGCGTCAATTAAATCAGTGGTCATCTTGACCTCTAAGTAAATAATATTATCTGAAGATAGTATCTCTTCAATGATGGAAATGGTGGCCAATTGATCCTGTCTTTAGCAGAACTGAACAAACCATCAAGTTACATGTAAATTACAGACATCACCGTCAGAACAAAAATTTAATCAGAGTTATAGCTTGAAATACTGAAAAAGTATGTTTAGGAGGCCAAAAACACCATGGCAACACACTCTACCCACAGATACAATCAAATTGACCAAAGCTCAAATCTACCACGTACGAATTAGAACCTATATATTAAGACATAACATTACATGTAAAGCCAAAGAAATGACTGAATGATAAATATGTGAAATAAACGAACTTAAATTGGTTTCCCAGGAAATGAATTGCACATTAATGCGACAGCGACTAGATTTCATCTAAGGAGTAAGCTATACTTATTATCCAGCTGTATACTTGGGCGTGCATGACAGCTGACAACTGGAGAACTCGATACTCGTACAACATCACTGCTCTCTTGAACACGATCAATAATCCCCAACGGCAGAACACGCTGTTCTGGAGGTGTAATGAACGTTTGATGATAAAAATCGAAAAGAGAAGGTTTTTGCGTAAAACGGACCTGTCTTAGAACCATAGGTTATTATGTATGACATATATATATATATATATATATATATATATATATATATATATATATATATATATATATATATATATATATATATATATATATATATATATATATATATATATATATATAAGACGTAGTACGTTGCGTTTGGTATTGCTACTCATAAACGAAACGCTATTAGCATTCGTCTACCGGTCAAGTATCAAATTTTCTGTGGAAAAATTGATGTCATCATCATGTCCGAACATTTCCTCGATATTCTCCTACGTCAGTTTCATGGAGACAGCAAATATTCAAATTAAAAATTGTTCATATTTTAAAGTGTCATATCTTACACATGTCTTAAGATACGTGTTTGATATTCACAAAATGTCCACAATATATATAGGACTGTCAGATAGCCCAAATCGGTAGTAGTCTAGTTTTATTCCCAAGTACCTTAATAATAGTAACTTGTTAGATCAAATATCGAATGGACATTTCATGGGCTACTTTAGATTACATTTATCTTCGCCGGCGTCACCATAGTTGAATGTGATATTCAATAATATGAAAATTAATCTCTTCATCTCTTGTCAGATTTCCATACCTTGTATAATTGTTTTCTTCACTTTTTGATGCTATTTTTCGTGTGTCGTTGTCATTCTGATACACACACACACACACACACACACACACATATATATATATATATATATATATATATATATATATATATATATATATATATATATATATATATATATATACAGAGACAGAAACAGACAGACAGAAACAAAGACATGGACAGACAGACAGACAGACATACAGACAGACAGACAGACAGACAGACAGACAGACAGACAGACAGAAAAGTCACTCTGTGTGTTGTATCTCCCAAGTTTGGCATAATATTTTCATGTATACAATATCGTCATGACAAAAAAACTTTTCTTCACCGTAGTTTTTAATTCTTTTTCGATATTTTCTCCATCTCTTGCCTCAACGTATCTAAATCGACTATGCTTGTTTAGTGTTGAGCAAGGAAAATATGAAATATGTATTTCAACCTTATGCACAAATATGTTCGTTCCATACGTTACCTTAATCGATATTGTCAAAGACTCTGATCGATCCAACCCTTAATACATATATATTATTACAAAACAAGGATATGTAAACTACGCATACGCAAATTAATGACATCCGTTGGGTTTGTTATGAGATAAAAATCGATTCTGCGTAAAGACGATTATTATTCTTTGACGGACTTCAGATGTCTGAAGCATGTAATTGATTTCCAGAACACAATGTATTAATGGTAAATGCAAGCTACTGGATTTGAACTTTGACATTAGCTTTACCATAAGAATAAACTAGATAAGCACTTCAAACGTTTCGTTGAAAAAAGGCGTACATGTTTACGCAGAGCGAGAGCGAGAGACAGACATAGACAGAGAGATAGACAGACAGACAGACAGACAGACAGTCAGACAAACAGACAGACAGACAGACAGAGACAGACAGACAGACAGACAGACAGACATACAGACAGACAGACAGACAGACAGACATACATACATACATACATACATACATACATACATACACACACACACACATACATACATACATACATACATACATACATACATACATACATACATACATACATACATACATACATACATACATACATACATACATACATACTTTAGCATAACATTAGTTCTTTCTGTATAATATTCATTTTTATCGATCATTACTGACTAGGTCCACATTAGGAAAGACGTGACTGGTGTTAAATCCAATCGGTGTTAAGGGGATATTCTAAATGTCCTTTGAAAATATAACAAGCTCCAGAGGGCGAAGTTCCAAAGTCCTTCCAGTAATATCCAATAGAAGATCACACAAGGTCGTCGAGACTTAAAGTTATTACAAAATGGTTACAGATGAAAGCGAAACGTTTTGAATGTAGAATTCATAAGATATTTGAATATTTACAAAATTGTGGTGAGATTACTAACACTGAAGAGCCTTATGTTTAATAATTGAACTTTTTAAATAAAGTCTTTTGCGATTTGTAAAGTTATTGATTCATTGAGAGAGAGAAGAGAGAGATAGTGTGTGTGTGTGTGTGGGGGGGGGGAGAGAGAGAGAGAGAGAGAGAGAGAGAGAGAGAGAGAGAGAGAGAGAGAGAGAGAGAGAGAGAGAGAGAGAGAGAGAGAGAGAGAGAGAGAGAGAGATGGCAATGTGAATTTATGAGGTATGAAGATGAGACCAACGCCATACCGTCTACATCGAGATGGAAGAGGGCGCAATTTATAAGAAACGTCCACCTGGAAATATTTTATTACAAATTTGGACCTTTAGTTGATTACATACCTATTTTTCCAGCAATGCATCATCTTTTATACATCGAAATTTTAATTAGGGCACATGAATAATAGATCATCAAGTTCAGCTTAAAATAGTTTTTAAACATGACTAATCGAATAATGCAAAATATAGTATATTGCATGCAGAGATTCTGACATCCTGCTTAAATATAGATCGGGTTTATGTTATCCAATAACGAGATATAAAATTCTCCTTACATAAACGAGCTGACTAAAGGTTTATTACGATGTTCGTCATAAGCCTACCCCCCATATACATCAAAATATATACATGTTAACATGTATGAACAAATGCGATGGCTAGGGTAATAATCATAATAATTAAAAAAAAAACATTAAAAAATCGATCCCGTCTTTATTATACTATCGTTAAGAAATAAACCTTGCAGTGGATCGGTAGACATATTTTGCGTGCTGCTGTACGTGAATGGTTTTCCTGACACATATTACGCTATAAATAGTATCGAACTACCTAAAAAATATTTGAAAATGATCAATCAATGTATGCTTACATATAGGTGTGATTGATGTGGTTATCATTCTTCGGTTAATAAAAGATGTTATCGACTTTGAGTATATACCACTGTTTAAATATCGAACCATAGTTACGGTAGGGGGAGACCGCCCATTGACGCACATCAGGAGCAGATAATTGCCGTAGCGGGGAGACTCTGCGGCGAGTTAGAATATATTCTGGTATGATCTGCACACTGATCTGTACGTCCTTATCGATAGCATATGTTGGCAAAGAATTCTTCCTGTCGGCGAAAAACAAGTATTTTTTTTTTTACCTATGCCATGATTTCTTCTTTTCTCTATAGTGATAACTTCGATATCTGTCTCGATTCAGCATCTCTTCTCATCAAAATAAAGAATTCCTGGAAATCGTTGTTTATTCATAAGTTGCAGCTGTTGTTATTCAAAACCCACGCGCATACTACACTAGCACTAACACTCTTTTACGGCGCCTTTACGGCTTCTGATCGTTAACGGTTCGAATGAACCATAACATGTCGAAACAATGCATCAAATCATGATCATAGCCAGGTCATGTTCGTTGTAACAATTACACATAATAAGTCCCAAGATATTTGATCGAATACTTAATTCTTTAAAAAAAAACGATATCTCCAAAAGTTGTTTACGTATGTATACATTCAGTGCTATATAATCTGTAAAGAATATAATAGGCTGCCACTTTCCTCATTATTTTCACCAACTAAATGTATAGTCAGTTTTTCTATTTGGGTTTGAATATAGATTACTTTCAGTTTATTCACGCTTTAGTACACCTTTATAGAAATCTTCATAGAGTAGACACTTAATTGGTGAATTTTCAATGCCTTGAAATATACAGGAATACGTCCCTAATTGTTCATTTCTTCTGAATGATTTATGAATCACAGCGATGCTAATGTCTGAGGTGTGATGCTGGATAAAAGGAGTTTTCGTTCAATCGTACGGATTTCATGAACCAGAAAGTATGATGTATTGTCTAGAAAATACCTGACCTTAATTGTCTCTTCCGACAGTAAATACTGAATACATTGGTTGTAGGTATATACAATAATATGAATGGATTGCCTTTTGAAATAATATATAAAAAAATCATGGGTCTGCATATAACTAATCACTAGTTGATGGAAAGTATTAATCTGATATACTGCCATGGGAATAGTATATAATATATACAAAATTTAGCATATCATCGCAAGACTACTGTATCATGCTTTACCAAATATAGTTTTATTTTAGTCACTTTCTACGATTTTAATGTGTAATGTACTGGTATCACTAATATCAGATAAGCATTGTTTTGGTAGACACATAAGTATAACTACGAGCAGCTTATTTTCAGTATTTACCGTTTTTCTTTCGTTATTAGCTGTTTCTACTTTCTTTTCCGGTGAGTGTACTTGTATAACCACTAGCTACACGCAGTACACGTAAACCCTATCAAGGACGGTTCATGCTAATAGTATAGCACGATGCATCAACTCCCGCTGCGACAAAGAATTCTACGTATATATGTCTCACGTGTTTGATCTACTGTCCTCCGGACAATCTCTGTACTGATATACACGCATATGGTTGCACAAACATAGATCAAAAGCTGCGACTGTTTGTATTCTTTAATCTGTTTTCTTGCCGCCGGGGATACTATCATTTGTATGGTGTATTTGTATTCATTCAAAAATGTCTCCTGATCGATGGACTTAAAAGGGGAAACGAACAGCTGAAAATAATCAATAATTCAGAAATAGTTTTATGAATATAATTATATCATATTTAAAGGCTATGTTGAGCAACTCTTCATGTCACATGACAAGTAGAGGAGACATGTACTCTCTCCTCCCTGATTTATCTAACAAGGCAAATGACAATATTGCTGTGTATCTCAAATATCATTTTTTTTCCTTGGTGCAAGGTCACTCTAAAATTCTTAAAAGATTTGAGATGGGTAGGTCAAATTTGATCAACCCTTATCTAATGTTCTACAGAAAGTAGACCGTGACTTCGGATATGCATATTTCGTCTAAATACGTGCACGCTTTGAATAAGTGCAAAATAAGACGACGCAGTTAACATGCATGTAGTAAACATGTCATGCTCTCTATACTATACTATACTAATGTTGAATCGATATTTTCTTTCAATGGAAACCGTAGGGTGAGATCCTGAAACAGTAATTGACATGTTGTGAATAAATCATACGTGTTACATTAATTTGATGTAGCAGTAATATAACTTACAGCCTTGTATCTTTTACATTCTCCATAACGAGATTATCACACTTGGCACGTGTTCAACGTGTCGTCAAAAGTAGTGATTTCTATACACAGTAGGACTTCTCAGAATACATTAATTTGGATAAAATAGAAACTGAATCAACGTTTGAATAAGCTGGTTATACATATTGTTTACTAAGTTACAGCCATATTAATTTAACTTCATGTGGCTTTTACCTCCTCCAAGTGGGAGTTTGATTTAGGTTATATATGTCCACGTTGGGTTGTTTGACTCTTCGTCAGTAGGATATCTCAAAAAGTGGATTTAGATGGATTATGTAGTTTTGTGGACATGAAAAGTTGTCTATGAGTCAAGGACCACCTGATTAGATTTTGGTTGAAATCTTTTTCAGGATCTTGCTTTTAATGAATATATAATTAAGCATTTCTAGCATCCACCTTGGGGGCGCTCTTCAAGGGTTCTTTGAATAGTACGCCTGACGTGTTCGAACTATCTCTATCACGTGCCTACTAGTTTATTTCAAGCATTGATTTATCAAATGGGCATGAACATGAGTGAGGAAATTTTTTTTCAAAAAGTAACTTGACATTGAAAGCGCATACTCATATGATTGCAATGACTTATACAAAATAGATGCTTAACATGCGCATGTGCTTACTGAGAATAATCGGAATATAGCACTAGATGCGGGAAACCTAAAGACTAAAGCACATTAGTATCATATGTGTTAATATGAGTCACATTCTTAAACTGGAACATTTATGACGACTTAAGGTTTCAAGGATTAGGTGTTATGAATGACAAGTATATAATTTATAAACGAAGGTCATAGTACTGCAGCATAGAAGATTTACTACTTTGATTTACTAAATTGTCACTCCAACAAGTACAAACGGCCAATGAGTGAATATATAAGACATACAAACAGTATGAACGAAAACAGTCAATAATTCAAAACGCCTTTTTATCATTCTGTGTTTGTTATATTTGAAGACCCTCTGATCCGAGGTCATCATTATTTATTCACAGGAAAATGGTTTTATGGTACGTAGTGCGATAAACCATGACTAATTGCGAGATTACTGATATGCCCGTGTCATGTGTACATGTCAAGGACGTGATAGCAGAGCGATCAATATGTGTGTGCCTGAGCGGGAGTGCGCCCTCTCAGTCTATAATTTCAACTGATTATGAACAGCGATCAGCATATTACGAGTATAATATTGTAAGGCCAGAAAAAATATTTAAAAAAGCTGTTCAACAGGCAACCTATCCCATCACATTGGGTAGGTAGGTCGATTTTTTTTTTTTTAGAATTCTTGACAAGGATGTAACAACAAGCCACACATAATGATGGCAAACATTTCAAGTTGAGTTTATATAGAACTTATTCAGACATTTTGATTTTTACCTCCTGCAATTTGTCTATATAGCAATCAATTTCCATCAGTTCTACAGTTAGGAAATGTACACAATTTACGGTTAAACAAATGTTGTAGCTCCTCCCACCCTCCCCTCTCAAGAAATGTTAAGACCCGCCAAATGAAACACAAGAATTATTTTAGCCACCCCTTCTGTCACCTAAACTACAGTGGAGATAGAAAATATATAGGATTATGTAAATTATATAAGATTATAAAATTAAGACACCTCCAGAGGTGAAAACTTTTTTTGTTGAAAATAAGACCATGCAGGAGGTCATAGACATAATGTAAAGTTTTACAATGCTTGAATATGGTATTAAAATAAAAGAATTGAGACAATTATGCTATGCAGTGCATATATTATCTGGCTATGAAGTGTATAGTGTTGTGCACTTGGCAAAGCTGAAAGATATTTTGCAGATGTGCACGAATGACCTCTCCTGAAGTTTAATTTGGTTCGAAAAAATCACCAACAAAGAGTAAAACATTTCAAGACTTTCAGACTATCAGAATTTTGATGACCTAAAAGACTACTCAGCCCCCTTCCCATAATGGTCGTAAATTTTTGCTCACTCCTTTCAGTGCGCGTTGGATGTGCAACAGCTTAGTTTAATCTCAATTCACTCGTGTATGCATCATCAGAGCCAAGTAAACCACTGCCTAAGATATTAATAATTTGGGAAAATGTAAAGAAGTCCCCCTGATTTTGAAACAAAGTGTGCATTTTACTGATATGCGAAGCCAACATGAGGATATATTGCCCATCACACACACACACACACACGTACACACACACACACACACACACACACACACACACACACACACACACACACACACACACACACACACACACACACACACAATTGAAATACCAAAAATATTGGTAGGTCGGGCCCGTTCAACAGGTTTTTTATTTTTTTTTCTAGCCTAATATCTGCTAACCCTAGGTGTTGTCAGTTAAATTTTTACCTGCCGGAGAATATACTACTAACTAAATGTTTATGGACAACAAGCAATTTAATCCTCTAAAATACTGTATTGTCAGAAGTGTCACTCTCATGAAAGTAGAGGGGATTTAAAACAACATTCGCACGTCATTAAACTTAATCGAGTTTACAATTGTAACTGTGTGGTACGCACGTACGCACGTATACGTGGAACTATATCTTGGTAACGAAATAACCCCTCGGCAAGTGTGTTAGTGTGTGTATACGCGCTTGAAAAATTTACAACGAGTGCTTTACTTTAGTGAGCAGATCAAGAAGATCTCCTTTAATGCAGAATATGATAATAACTAAAGTTTATACCACATGTTACAGCCACTGAAGCTATTTTTATATATTTAACTAGGCTATACATTTGTGTGTGTGTGTGAAATCTATAGAAAGGGTGTATGTACGATAACATGTGTCACTGGAGTCGATTGTAAAAACCGTAATTATTTCATGGGCATACCTACCAAATATATTGGCATGTCTTTAACCTTTTTATGAATTCTTAGCATGCCATTCAAACACGTACCAGGATACTCACTCGCACACTAAAGCGACAGAATAGTCTTGTGTGAAGTCAAATTGTAATAAGTGTCAATTCCCGATGTCATAATGGTAGTGAGGGATAATAGCCGATGACAGATGGCAAATCACGTCAAATAACTTTCATACTAGCCTCGAAGTGTAAAGTCGTGGTAATACAACCGACACTTCAACACAGTTACATATATACCGACAGATAGACAGAATGGATTGATAGATGCCATTGGATAGATGGATGGATGGATGGATGGATGGACGGACGGACGGACGGACGGATGGACGGACGGACGGACGGACGGACGGACAGACAGACAGACAGACAGACAGACAGACAGACAGACAGACAGACAGACAGACAGACAGACAGACAGACAGACAGACAGACAGACAGACAGACAGACAGACATCCTGGCTGGGTATCGAATAAATAGAAGCATACGTTTGCTATGTAATTCATTCTCATTTCAAGTTTGATAGACACTTAAATCATTTGAGTGACACGCGCTTTTATTATGACAACAAACCGTAAAATTTCCCGTATTATGATAACAATACGTGATATTTTCGAATGTTCAGTGAAAAACATGATTATTTACACGAACTACTCAGAGTATTTATTGTAAACTTATGACATAAGTTCAGATTTTACGCATTCATCATTCATTTTCATGTAATCATTGTATGTCTTAAATTAACCAGTAGCAACTGAAATATGTCAAATTATTAGAAAATACGTAATAAACGCTAAGGAAGAACTAGAAATCGTCTGGAATGAATCTGTACATGAACAGGTTTTTAACTGAAAAACTGCTACTAAACTAGTCTAAGATCTGAGCCCGACTTCTGCGGGGTGATCCTGCTTAATTAACAAAAGTGAACTACGAAGTTCAGTTACATTGTAATTTCCTGTAACGTTCGATTTATCTACTTTTGCCATCCTTTGATAATGCGCGGGTTGGCATTTTTTTTCTCCCTTTTTCACATATATTCTGTCATTCTTCGTTCATGTTGTAATTTGATTGCTCTCTGGCCTTGTTAAACCATAGACAGTGGAGAAGAAAAGTAAATCCGCTGATGTTCCACACATGTTTTCGTTTATAAAGATATGACTAGCTTGTTGCAGTCCAACGTCTTTAGTCGGATGATTCTCATAGATGACAATGCAAGTTACCGATATATTTTCCTATCCTCGGACGAGGCTGTAGATATGACGTACGCGCAGTCTAGACAAGAGTGAGTAGGGTTGAACGACACGTAGCGTTCGGGGGATATTTTTATGCTCAAACTCAGCACGCTGAAACAAGTTAAATCTACAAGTGGGTGGATTAATGGTACATGCATAATATGTACACGATATAATACAGCAATTAGGCCAAATAAACTTATGTGTTCCCGATGTTAACCCGACCGACCCTAGTTTAAGCGTCAAACCCAGGCCTATACATTTTTTTAAACATTTCAAACAAAAAGATAAGAAATTCTTTGTCTTCATGACCTTTATGCACGTCTGTTTTCTTTCACAGCGATGTCTATACATATTTCATCAAACTATCACAGAAGGGGTATTCTGACTGACATTTTGTTTGTTTTGGAGTCGAAGTAATATTTTTCAAAAATAAAAACAATTAAAAAGCTAAATGAAATAAAATAAACTCCCGACCTACATACCCTATTTTCTGAGGCCATGTTATCGGAAACACACAATTATATATTTTTTCGCCTTACAATTTTTTTTTTTAAAAACTGAAAAAAACGTCGTCTGATCTGGACAATAATCCTACTAAGGGAGCCTTCAGTAATTACAAGGTAGATAGAGGGCCGGGGTCACTTTTTACAAATCAATTCTCGGAGGAAGGTCATATTTTAGAAAATATAGTAAGAGGAGGATCGCATTTTATTTCGCTTCATTGTATTGTCTAACCTAGCATTAATTGTGATTTGGCATCCCATCACTGCCACCGTTTCTACATCCCATCGCTGCCACCGTTTCCCCTACATCCCACTGCTGCCAAATCCCACTGCTGCCATACAATGTAGAAGACTAGTGTTAGTAAGATTTTTTTCCCAGCCAGACATCGTTTCGTTGCAGGTTTCGTGATTTGAATTGTATCTCTCGCCTGAAGTGCTGAGGTGTGACAAACAAATCGGAATGCTGAGTATAATACGGTACAGGGCTTACTCAGGACTTTAAATGTTAAATGGTCACCTTTTAAAGTATTTTTTTGATCTTTGACGAAGGCACTTAACAAAGTTTGTAAACACTCACGCCCCACCTACATTCTGATCATATACAATACTCGACAGCGAGTCTCCTGTTAGATACACACGGGGTTAAAAGATATAAAAGCAAGGAATTTTCATCCTAACATTTTGACAATACAACCACATCCGTAAAAAGCTTGATGGATATACTGATATAAAAGTTTATTGGTGCAGACCCATTCTATTTTCATATACTGAATCCGCCACAACAGCGCTATTTATTAACGTAATGAGACTATTTGCATTGTCATAATGGTCAAAGTTCAGGGAAATTAGATAATGGGTAATTGTATCAAGCCAAAAAAAGACCAGTATAAAGACGCAATATTACGTGCACTCTGTCAGCTAAGCGACTCCGAGTCGAGAGCACCACTTGTTGTTATCCGCAAAAATCACTGTGATCGTATCAGCCATGCACGGGAAACCAATATTTTGTCTCGTGCTCTTTGTGAGTTTTTGTATGGCCGTACCAGACGTGAAAGACAAAGTAGAACCGCATAAAGACAAGGAAGGGGGAAATGCCGGACTCGATGAAGACAACCAGGAGATATCCAAGGCATGTACCGATCCCTTTGACGCGATATTTCGAGGTTCGTATTATTTATATTCCCAAGTAAAGTGCGTAGGTGCTACTGGGTTATTGTACATTGTACATTATCACTACATTCAGAAGTTTAAAAGTAACAATCACGGTGTAATGATAAACTTTTTATAGATAATGCGACTAAACAAATTTTAAAGTGATTTTCAGGATTGGAAACCCTGAGATCAATATTTGGAATCGAAAACGTTCAGCAAAGTTGTATGTAACGTTCACCACTGAACAATCCATGCAAGTCGAATACCTCGGCGTTAGAATGCATTGCATCAATGAACAGTTTCAACGTTAGGTAGTTGGATTACAAGACTGTACATTTTGTAATTTTTTTATTCTTGGTTCACTGTAGGTTTACTCAATTTGGTCTTGAAACCCAGACGTGATCAATTTTTTGCAAAGTCAATTTTGCCTCATGTACAAGGCCAGAATAGACGCTGACATTTCGAGTCTGTTTCCCTTATTTTTTACAGATGGCGAGGGTAAAACGTGGGTTTTCCGTGGGCTCTACGCATGGCAGATTAACAACAAAGGCGTTGAAGAAGGATATCCTGTCCTTATCAAAACAATATATAAAGGTCTACCTGGTAATATCAATGCTGCTGTGACGTCACAATGGTCGAATAGGACTTACTTTTTCAAAGGTATGGTAAATTCATCATCTTTGAAATATCGTTGAGGGGGGAGGGGGGAGGAATCAATGTGTTGTCAGGCTTCAACGGCTGGGGGTTTCGACATAGTGCAAGAGAGTTGAATCTAAATGTTTTCCTTATTGGGGGGGGGGGCAATTTTCATATTTGTAGTGCTTTAACGGTAATTGTGCCAATATTTAGCATACAGCATGTGAATTTAGGCCCAAAAGTGCTTACGTGAAATCTGAATGTATGTTACACATATTATTGTAGATCCAAATGCTTCAGTAAAAACAAATCATTTCTGTAAAACTTTTCTCGACTTAAGAATTTTAGAAATGTGATATGCTCAATCAACCTATCACGGTGTGTACGTTAGTGTATGTACATCCGTTCGAACTTTGACTGGCACCGCTCCCTTGGCGAGATTTTTTTGTCTCATAATCTTGAAATGTTTCGAATTTGTTATTGATTTCAACTTTTGAGAAGGAAAATGTGGTCAACAAGGGACAGGTGTCAGTCACCAGAGCTCAGATGTTATCGACCTGGAATGTGGTAACTAAACAGCGAACAGAGAGAGAGAGAGAGAGAGAGAGAGAGAGAGAGAGAGAGAGAGAGAGAGAGAGAGAGAGAGAGAGAGAGAGAGAGAGAGAGAGAGAGAGAGAGAGAGAGAGAGAGAGAGAGAGAGAGAGAGAGAGAGAGAGAGAGAGAGAGAGAGAGAGAGAGAGAGAATGACAGATTGGTTTACAGATTATTCTAGCCAATCAGGCGGGAAGGTTCAAGACTATTTTGCATATCATATTGACCACATTTCAGGTCGATAACATCTGAGTACGAGTGCTGGTGGCTGACATGACACCAGTCCCTTGGGAGATTACTAATAACCGGGGGAAATAAAAGAATAATTCAAGTCGACCACAATATCCTTCCCCAAATTTGAAATGAATAACAAGTTCGTTTAAAGATTACGTGACATGAAAATCTCCCACTGGACTGGTGCCGGTCTAGTTCGAACTGTACATCGTTATCAAATTATGCTGGCCCTGACTCAAAAACCTTTAGATATATTGACATTTGCACAGTTAAACGATGCACGTCATTCTTTATTTTCATTGTCATTATTAAGGGAATAGAATGTGGAGATACATGGGCAAGAAATTAGAAAGAGGCTTTCCGACGAAAGTTGCTGGTCGTACAAGTGGTCTTAAAAAGAACTTGGATGCTGCATTTCAATGGGGTGGCGATCGCCAGATATATATCTTCAAGGGCTCCTTCTATTACCAATTTAATGAATTCAGTCAACGCGTTGCCCATGGTTACCCGAAGAAGATAAGGTCACATTGGAAAGGTTCGCCAAAGATCAAGAACATCGACGCTGCTTTCCAGTGGAACGACGGTAAAACGTACTTCTTCAAGGGCGACGAGTACTGGAGATTTAACGATGATACTTTGAAAATGGATAAAGAATATCCAAAGTCGAAGGCCAAATTCTGGATGGGTTGCGGTGGCGACGTTTCATTTGACGATTGACAAATAGGTCCTTGATCTAGGAGCTATAAAACTGACTTATCAGCAGCAACGCACTAACATGACACCCCCCACACACACACACACATACGTACATACATACATACATACATACATACATACATACATACATACATACATACATACATACATACATACACACACACATACACACACACATACATACATACATACATACATACATACATACATACATACATACATACATACATACATACTTAAATACATACTTAAATACACATACATACATACATACATACATACATACATACATACATACATACATACATACATACATACACACATACGTATGTATACATACATACATACATACATACATACATACATACATACATACATACACGCATACGTATGTATACATACGTACATACATACATACATACATACATACATACATACATACATACATACATACATACATACATACATACACACACACACACACACATACACACACAGGCAGAACAACACATATAGCAAGGGTCGGAGTGGTTCTCTTTTTTTTGCTGTGAAAATTATACAAACTTATCATAACCGTACGTAAATGATGTGAATACATCTGGTGCAGCCAAGGAAACAGTTCTTGTGAAAAGCTGTTCTTCAGTGGGCGGGATGGTTTTTTTTTCCATCGGTAGCGGGAGGACAGCAAACAAGGAAGAATTACAACTGGTAAGTAAAAACCTAGTGGGAGAGAGAAAGGGCAGATATCATTCATCACCAGTGGGATGGTACATAAGAACAGCTAAACACCCTCACCACAATTTGTATTGAGGGGCGATTCTATTACAAACATTACTGGAAAACAAAAATATGCCCGGCTTTGGCTGCACCTGACACATTATGTATTTTTTGCTTAATAGAGTGAAAATTTTGTTAGTCCGAAATTTGATTAGTAGTAGAGACTACCGTACACACAGATATCTCACTACTTGGGTCCTGTGATATCTAACAATCTAAAACTCTCCGATTTTGAAAATCTCTGTGAAGCTTGTATTATACTGACGTTAACGAATGCATTTTAGTGAAAAGTACGTAAACAAGTTTAAGTAACTACACACATTTGATATATATTATTTACGTTAGCTAACACAAACTCATGCTGCCCTTTTCAAAATTTGACATTATCAGATTTAACCAGAGACACTGTCTGTGATTTAACACTCTTGTTCTCCCAAGCAGCTAATATATGTATTGACTACTCTATCATGTTGTACTACGTTTGATGTGAATAAAACACGAAATTAAACACGTTTTCCTGTTTATTTTGTATTTTGATCAAATTTTGATATTTTCAAACAATTCATCATAACCTCGAGTTATATTTTATCCCTCTTGATTTATTAATTTAATTTTGATAAAGTTTTTTTCATTTCATTCATAGATCATATCAAAATTTGATTTGCGTGATTCATATTCGGAAATTAAACATGGTATATATTCAAGACATGTTTTAATTTCCGAATAGTTTTTACGAATAACGCAAATTAGATTTTGATAATGGTGTATGAAAGAATATAAAAAAAAACTTGATCCGAGTTGAACAAGGTCTAGAAAAATGACGCACATGCGATGTCACAAATACTAATTTCATGAATATGAAGAAGAAAGAAAAGTTATTAAATTATGCATTTATTTGGTGAGTTTATGAATAGGTCATCGATTCATAAGTATAGGGTCAAGAACGTTCATACAGGCATGCTACAGAAACGAAGGTCGGTTGTTGGTGAAAATATCAGTGATGAGTCAGTCAAAAACAAGATATTGAAATATCTCAATCTACATTATATTGGACAAGACTTATCGATCACCGGAAATAAGTAATAAAAAGCAAACAACACCGTCATTGTAACCGTTACGTTATGGAACGAGATTGACAGCTCTTAATGGACGATTCTCAGACGGACTCTTTTTCTTCATTCAAATGCAACGCGCGGATGTATGATTTTCTGTTGCTATGATAGAGGGCGCTGCCGTATGTATGTGATGATGAGATTTGAGTAACATGGATGTGAGCGCGGGGGTGAAATGTGTGTGTGTGTGTGTGTGTGTGCGTTTGTTTGTTTGTTTGTTTGTTTGTTTGTTTGTACACTTCATTGAGATAAGGGTAACACGGTCATGAAAGTAAATTCATTTCATTTATATAAGAAATTGGAAATAGACAAATGTACGTAATTTCGTGTCAAAGTAAATTACTCGATGCATATATAGGTTTAAGGTCTATCTTTATTGAAACAATTGGGGTTCAGTATATATCTGTAGAGAAAGTAGATTTATACAGGAATTCACTCTGTTCTCCAGGGAAATGTGATCCCTCTCGTGTCTAGGGTTTATACTGATTTGCATACTGTTGTTTGAGAAATAAAATATACTATATATATTTTTTATATACCATATATAAATACCATGTATATACTAGTACTATGTAGCAGGGTTGTAACACTTGCAGTCATCAGATAAAATGAATTTTTATAATATTTACACCAAAAAGATTGAAATATGCACATATGATAATGACCGTATATGGGGAAAACAACAAGACAACGTATTACTAGTATTCAAATGACTAGAAATGGAATCTGTTTTGTATTGTTTAGTGTAAGTGGACGTCTGTGAATAAAGTAAAGTGTGAATGACTTCTACAACACCAACTCATACAATCGACACCTGGAAGTTATTAGAGTGATCTTAAATTCCTCGGCTACCCCTCCAGATTTCAATAAAATCTCCGTCGAGTGGGGTTTTAAGTGTTACATCCACTAATAACTTTGTGTTGACAGTGCTATAGGAAAATATAATGTCTCCCAGTTTCAGTGTTGAAATACTTCAATATTGGCGTCAGTTTACTGGGGACAAGAAGGGCATGTGAATACCAGGCGTGTCTGTCCGCTGTACGATATAGTGGTTGCCGACCCAGAAACTGAAAAAAAGACAGAAATGGAGTTCAAGTGAATACGTGCTGAGCCATAAAGGCTTTTGGATTCAAAACAATTGCAGGCGAGAGTGCTCTTAGTCTTTCCGATACGTTCAATGTAATAATTTAGCTAATCACCAAAACTATGAGTAAAGATACTCCCCTGACAATCGATGTTACAGTAATGAAAGACAACTAACATACATGTTTGTAAATGTAATGTTAGTTAAAATAAAATTGATTGTGACACAGTAAACTGACCAATACAGGGGCATAGCTTAGTTTATAAGCTATTCGGATTCGTGTGAATAAACTATCCACATAAAACCAAATTAAACTATGATTGTGTACTGTTAATGTTGACGCGTGCCTTCGATGTGACGTGATCAGACCATTATTACCACGAATAGTGGTCTGAGATTTCACTGATCAGAAATCGTATTTGGCTTTGTCAGCACACGTCAATGGCGTAATTGCTGTTTCCTCAACAAATTATTATACGTATAGTATATTACGTTATCGAACTGTTTATAAGTTATTGTATATATTATTACATGTAAACACCAGGTTTGAGTTCTGCTAAAAGTAAGTGATGCTTACCCGAAAATAACATATCAACTCAGCTTGTGCCCTATAAAATTCCTTTCATTCAAATTTTATCCATCGCCACATCGTAAACAAATGAGTTCTTGCTTTATCCTACTTTTGACTCCCTTTTTTGCCTTACCACTGCTAAGGCCTAAAAAAATGTTGGCCACCTAGTTTTTCACGCCGACCCTAAACATTTTTTTAACGTATTCAAGAAAAAATAATAAAATCGCGAAAATTGTGTAAGCCTCGCAAGAAATAGTGGATGCGGAAGCTGACAATATAAAACTATTCTTCCAATCTATAATGGTTGTAATGCACATCTGATGAGAAGAAACCAATAGCACAGAGACGGAATTTTAAGTGTGCATTCTTTAGATATGGCTTAATTACTGAAATCATTAATTATGCAAATTACTCATTAAAACTATACGTTACGTCAACAAACTATAGACGACATATGCCCTTTGCCATAGTTACCCATGTACGAAATTATATTACATTTGAAGTGTGCATTCTTAAGATATAGCCTAATTACTATAAACATTAATTATGCAAATGACTAATTAATGTTCATTGGGTGTTTACCTAAATCTAATCAGTTTATTTGATTAGCATATGGAAGGTGTGTAGCAAATTTCATTTGAATTGATGCAGCAGTTTTTGAGATATCGTGTCCACAGACAGACAGACAGACAGACAGACAGACAGACAGACAGACACATACATACATACACATACATACACACACATACATACATACATACATACATACATACATACATACATACATACATACACATACACACACACATACATACATACATACATACATACATACATACATACATACATACATACATACATACATACATACATACACGGACACAGACAGACAGACAGACAGACACACAGACAGACAGACAGACAGACAGACAGACAGACAGACAGACAGACAGACAGATAACATAGGTACAAAGGGATGTCAATCAAAAAGTGTTGTAAGAAAAATGATGACATTCTTAATATGATTAATAGCGTAATTAAGCATGGTTAATCACGTCAACGTAATAGCGATAGTGCCATTGGAGTATTCGTAAAATCGATCAGGTTTCTCCTTGGGAATGTAATAAAATATCATTATATCGTATTCTAAGTGGGCATGCTATTTGGGTCTGCTTGTCTATAACAAGTCAATGATTTCAACACAATTTCATGTGAAACAAAATAACACCTAAGAGGTTTGTTTTTCTGACTGTTAACAATTTACCTTTACACTTGAAACCTTATTGATAGCCGATAATTCAAGTGGTCACATTTTCTAAAAGCTACTAAGTCAATACGGTTTATATATTGTGAAAGAGTATCTCAAAGAAATTTGTTTTACCTGTCCAACCATTATCGCTCAACGATCCGCCACTCGCAGGTCGCTCAAATGAAAGGAACTGTGGATTGACTTTGGCGGTTTCGTATTCTTGTTGGGGAATAGTTAACCACGTGAGACCTCCGTCTTCACTAGTAAGATATGCCCTTGTGTTCTTGTGTAGTCCATAGAGGGCGTTTGTGTCAATGCCAACACCAAGGACGTTGACGGCGTCTTTTCTACAACCTGAATATGTAAATTATATCAAGAAAGTAAAACAGTGTCAAAATCAATGAGATATCCTGAACAACAGCCAAATGCAGTAAATTGTGTCTCTGTTTTTTTTTCTCAATTCAACTATTTGGCGTTGGTAATCATCATTCTTCCTCCAACGAAAACGAAGTCTTAGCCTCGTTTTGAAGAAGTAAACGCCAAGAATGTCCTAACCACAGGGAGAAGCGAGCATGTTAAATGGAACTGATTTTTCTGTTTTTCTTTTTCTTTCTTTCTTTCTTTCCTTACATAACTCCTCCGGTTGAATATGTAACAGATACAATCCGACCAATATGCGTCGAGCGGTAGCGAGGCGCATATTGGTCGGATTGTATCTGTTTTGTACACCGGCTAATTTCCTTTGTTGTGTATTGAGTTTCGAAATCTAATATACTCCGGAGATAACTCATACACTGCTATCATACCACCACAACAATAATAATAACAGTGTCTGCGCCATCGGGCATGTCTGCATATCTTCCGGGCTATGTATACACTCTAGCTAATACACATACACAAACAAAATTAGACACTCACTTCACACTACAAGTTCTCAAATACAGTGTCTGCTGTACTGTGCATTATCTCAGAGGATATTTTTGACATTGGAGTCAGAATTACATACATCAATGAAGTTGGATACTCTCTGCACTCTCCATGTTCATAAATGTAAACTGAGCGAAACGTCGCTTTCGACAAGACATGCTTAGCTACTGAAAGGTTCACACACACAAGCTATTGACGTTTATTTCGTTGGGCTTTCGCCACCATCGATCATTCATTTTGACAGCTCTTTCTGGTTGATAACAAACTCGCGTTACAAACTTCTTCCTGTTGGAGTATATTGCGCATACAGTCAAATATACTCCGGATGTTGACTTTTTATTACCATATCTGTCTAATATACTCTGGGTATGGACTTTTCATTACCCGGATGGTATTTCTCATATTCTCAGCTCCCTGGATTTTGAAGCGGGAAGTTTGAGGACACCTGATTGGCTGATCGCCCGATTAATCACTGTCGCTTGACAAGTAACGCCCACGCCGGTGTACAATCACTTATCTACTCCTACCAAATCCCAATTAATATATATTATGAAAACATCTTTAACCGATCACATAATCGCTTCCCCGTAACATAAGACGCCTGACAATTATATTGATGATCGATACCGTTATCCAAGCTTGCTGATTACGTCGGATGAAACTTTAAGTTGATTTTTGATTAATAAAAATAACTTTACTGTGTTTGTTATGCTCGAAAAAACAATAATATGAAACAAAATAGACCACGTCTGTGTTTGTAACTCAAGCTGTATTAACAGTTTGTTATTTACGTTATAGGAATACTTAAATGAAAATAAACTGGGTAAAAAACTTTTATTCACTAGTAATCACGATTAATCAAACTGTTAATGCACGGTGACGTTTCAATGTAGGTATGGTTTAGTGATTAATACTTTGGTTTACTCAGTTTCTTTACATCTGGAATCACTGCCTTACTTACACTACCAAACTTGCGTACGTT
This sequence comes from Glandiceps talaboti, assembly GCF_964340395.1. Classification (NCBI taxonomy): domain Eukaryota; kingdom Metazoa; phylum Hemichordata; class Enteropneusta; family Spengelidae; genus Glandiceps; species Glandiceps talaboti. The sequence continues at coordinate 16,234,048 of NC_135549.1, forward strand.
TCAGTAGCTATCCTTAATTCCAGTGCATTGTGGACAAACACTTTATTTCCTCACTTACCTGACCATTGACCATTCAGATCTCCCTTTGAGCAAAGTTGTGTTCCTTCAGCAAGTCTTGAAAAGATAGGAACACATAATAGATAAAATGGACTATACTTATAAGAGGATTTTTTAGTGAATTTAGAATGTATAAACAAGCAAAGAAGTAAACTCTCCAATGTAACTGCCGTCTGGTTGACCATGATTATTTGTAAGGACTATCTGTCCGTCCGACCGATCGATCGACTATCTGTCTGTCTGTCTGTCTGTCTGTCTGTCCGTCTGTCTGTCCATCCGTCCGTCCGTCCAACTTATGCGTGCGTGCGTGCGTGCGAGCGTGCATGCGATATGTACGTGCGTGCGTGCGTCTGTCTATAAATCTATCTATCTACCTATCTATCTATCTATCTATCTATCTATCTATTTGTGTGTGTGTTTGCTCAAAATAATATTTGAAATACAATATTATATACTTACATGTCATCACTTGCATCACACACATAAACAGATGGATCACTGCCGTGTACGACAAAACCACCGTCGTAAAAATCTACCGATAAGAAATCACATTATGAAATATGATCCAAGAACAAAGGACTCTGTGACAATAAAGGTAGATGGAAAAATATTGAACACTGAAGTACAGCTTTTGATGAGAAAAAATAGAGGCAACGCTACCAGCTGACACAACACGGTATATTACCATAACAAGTTTTATTTTTATATATTCAAAATGTAAACAAGTCACTGTTATGGATTTATTAATATCTTTTTACAATGAGTTGCACAACTGTCGTCAATAATTAGGTTGCCTTGTCCTGATAATAAAGATGACAGATCAATACCCATACATGTCACATAATCTATATATTGACTTAAGACACAAATTATATAGACATATGACGAATGAATGTGTTGACTCAATATACGAATCAATAAAACAATAACATCTCAAGGCTTCTTTTGTTCACAGGTAACATTAGTTTCTTAGAACGGATACTTGTTGCACAAGAACACTGGGTCAGTTTATAATGTGGGACACTTAGGAAACAGTTCTGTCCGTCTGTGGAAAGGTAAACAAGAGTTCATGTGCAGCAATAGTCACAACGTTCACATCTCGAATCTTGTCATATAAAAACATTATTTTATAATATGTTATGTTATTATTAAATCATCGTTATCATAAATTAATCATAGACTACATTCGGTGCAAGAAATCTGGCGATACTCAAAATCACATATATCGTACTAGAGCCACAGCAAGGTTTGATTGACGTCAACACAACTTTTTGACTAGAAAACGTCATCCACATAGCTCTGTTATAGTTGCAATGTGTGGATACCGACCATTGTTGCAATGTGTGGATACTGGGCTAGCGGCTGGCTGGCTGGTTGGCTGGTTGGTTGGTTGGTTGACTGACTGACTGACTGACTGACTGACTGACTGACTGACTGGCTGACTGACTGACTGACTAATACAAAGACTGACTGACTAATACAAAGACTGACTGACTGACTGACTGACTGACTGACTGACTGACTGACTGACTGACTGATTGATTGATTGATTGATTGATTGATTGATTGATTGATTGATTGATTGATTGATTGATTGATTGATTGATTGATTGATTGATTGATTGCATCAGCTGTACACATTTGTATGGGCAACGGTTAAGTCTCGTCTGAGCATCACTACACTCACCTGTAGTGGGACACTTTGCAGTCACATCTTCCGTTTTGACACATATTTCGTGGTAGATATTATCACATCTTGATGCACCAGGAATACAACACGCACAGTCACTTCTTCCCGGATCATGTGGACATGTGCAGGTTTTGCTCTGGATTAGACTTTGTAACAGCGTGTCTGTCAACAGATACGGTTCATGTTAATAATTCGCAATGGACTTGTCACCAGAAGCTCCAATCTGGCGATGCATTACCGTTGTAGCTAAACGACTAAGACATAGAAACAGTTGATTATTGGCTGACGTGGTATGTGTCGTTGCCATGACGTGTTTGTAGTTGATAACAGGGCTATCAACTTGAACTTTTGATTCTATGCTTATATACAATAGGTTTTATCATGTAACATAAAAATTGAGAAGTTGTGAAATCAATATATGCACAATGCATTGTATGAATATGAATAAAATATATTGTTTACCATAATATTTAATATCACCTACGGTCATTTTCCAATTAAATTGTGCATTGCCACATGGGACTATTGTAAACATTCTATAAAATAAGTCACTTCTTTTGAGGTATTTATAGGCAGATAAAATGAGCGGTTTCCAAACTTACCTGATACTGATGGCCCTGGTATGGTTTCAATAAAATCAAAATGTATTGATGCTAAATTGTGGGTCTTTACTTCTCCCAATTTTGTAAAGTATACTACTTCGACCAAACCAACAAAGACAGAGTCCATCAATGATGATGCCATTCCATCTGGATCAACGGTTATATTAATCTTGATCAAAGGTTGGTATGAAAAGCTTATCTCCCCGAGCTGTAATATGAATAAGATTGATTGATTGATTGATTGATTGATTGATTGATTGATTGATTGATTGATTGATTGATTGATTGATTGATTGATTGATTGATTGATTGATTGATTGATTGATTGATTGATTGATTGATTGATTGATTGATTGATTGGCTGGTTAATAGATTTATTCAATGGATGGATGGATGGTTGGTTGGTTGGCTGGTTGGTTATTTGCCTATAACTGCTTTGAAACCATTTCCATAACGTGACATCTTATATTCACAACTTGGTGTCAACTTGTTTCAAACTTCTCTGAAAATTATGCACAAGACTACCCGTGCTTTTATTTAAATCCGGCAATTCAGAAATCAGTCCGGCATCTCTCATTTTCACCATTATTGAAGGACGAGCTATGCATACAGCGACTGTCTATTCTGTGAATTTCCAGATGTCAGACTGTGTTGTGACTTTTCGTTCAGATTTTTTTTTTTTTTTTTTTTTTTTTTGGGGGGGGGGATTAAATATTGTATCGGTTTCCTATTTAGATCTCTGTAAAACCAACGTCGCCTTATGTAATTATTGGTTCAGAGAGACCATTATTTGTGTGTCAAATTTTGATGACAAATGCGAAGGAATGAACTAAACACAACCAGAGGATATGACCATATTTGTCCCTTAATGTAAATACCACGATTATTGCACATACCTGCATTTTAATGAGCGTTTCGTGGACGTTAACAACTATAGGTGCGCTGTCCAGATTCTGCCAATCGATGACACCATTAAAGGTTGAGAATGGTGGCAGGATAAGAACGACTTCAACACTTTCGGCAACACCACGTGAAGGCTGACCATCACACAGATCGCTTAGCCGCTGACCACAATGCCAAATCTCTACAGACACGGTTACGTCATCTCTGAGATACATATTGATATAAAATATAATTGTCAGCTATGGAAGTCCTAAACATATATAATACATTGATATCAAATGTTGTAACATTTGTATGCACAAACGCTACTTTCTAAATAGCAATGTATAAATTTCCTTTTTACTTGAAGTCAAAATACTTAAGTCATACAAATAAATTGCGACTATAAATGCACAGAATCTTAAACCAAATGTTTAGCTACGTGCACTTTAGAAACAAAGTTTACTAGGTGTTCGGACAATCTGTTAAATCAATTTAATTCTATATTTGACACGTACCCTTGGTAGATATCCTGTCCTGAGACGTGACTCGACAAAACGGTTTCCATTTGCAACTTTGGGACCCTTTCTGTCTCATCAACAACCGCTACAACAGCCATCTGTCCGACCCAAATATGAGTGTTCCCATACATCACACCGACCATTATCCAATTTTCGGTGAAATTCGAAATGTCGGTGTGGTCATCAAGCCTCACGTCAAAATCTATTTGCATTTCATTATTAACATCTGTGATATCTCCCGTGGTAACCATAAATTCACTGAGTGCGACATTAACCCTATCATACTCCAGGTTCCCACTTGTTGAATCGCGTTCGTTTAGGGTTACACAACCAACGCAAGGAATATTTGTTCCAAAGGAAGTGCTGAGATCTTCAGGAACGGTCATCATGGCTCCTAGATTATAGGGCATTTCGACTTCAACAACGGGTTGTACTGTTGCGCATGGTAATGCCACGGTAACCGTTACATCGACACTATCGCCTATGTTCATCGAGATGCCGCTGTTCACGTCAAATGCTGAAGATGACATTTCGAAGTAAGGACTTTCAACATAGGAATCGTCGGATGGAAAGGAGGAAGAAATAGAAGCTCCACCTGATGCTTGGTCATCGTAAGTCACGGCCATCTTGGATGATAATCTGTCAGACGGCATAACAGAACCTGGAAATATTCATAACACGCGTAATTATTACCTAATACTTTGAATAACTTTTCCTGTTCTACACGCTTTCAAATGTGATTATTTGATAGATCTGTCCTTTGAGCAGGATCGGCATGGCCATAGCTATTAACATTTTAATTTGAAATTATACCTCAAATGTATCTGAACAGCGGTAACTTATTTAATACTTTAATAGTTGGCAACATTTCATGCCATGGTATTTAATAAAGACTTTCAGCGGCATGGGATTTCTCTTTCTGAATCAATGATTGAAAGCTATATGTCCCTTTGTGTGGAAAATCAAATAAAAATTGTATTACTTTGCTTTTTAATTATGCGCTCATTTCCTGTTGGAATACATTCAACTCTTACAGACATAACTGCTTTATATTAAGACTTTAATATCGCAGAATTCATCACTTGCTGAAACGTTGCGCTGGAAAACGTGACACTGTATCAAATGTAAACATTTTATCCAGAGGTCAAAGGAAATTAAAATATATATATCAAACAACATGTTAAATGCTTCGAGTCTGTCCTGTCATTAAATGTTTTAAGACATTGTATATTATCGGTGTAATTTGCAAAGCGACATTTATTATCTGTTAGTGCTGTAATTAACATAAAGGTTGAATGAGATTTCGTAATGATTATTTTATCTAACTGTGTTACATTAATATTTCTATCTAGGTTGTAGATTTCTATGTATTACAATAGGTTGTTGATTTCCATGTTGTATGATAGGCTGTAGAGTTCTAGGTTGTAGATTTCTATGTATTATGATAGGTTGTTGATTTCCATGTTGTATGATAGGCTGTAGAGTTCTAGGTTGTAGATTTCTATGTATTATGATAGGTTGTAGATTTCTATGTATAATAATGGGTTGTAGATTTCTGTGTATTATAGCAGTGTGTAGATTTCTATGTATTATAGCAGTGTGCAGATTTCTATGTATTATGATAGGTTGTAGATTTCTAGGCAGCAGAAATCTATGTATTATAGGTTGTAGATTTCTATGTATTATGATAGGTTGTAGATTTCTAGGCAGCAGAAATCTATGTATTATAGGTTGTAGATTTCTATGTATTATGATAGGTTGTAGATTTCTAGGCAGCAGAAATCTATGTATTATAGGTTGTAGATTTCTATGCATTATGATAGGTTGTAGATTTCTAGGCAGCAGAAATCTATGTATTATAGGTTGTAGATTTCTATGTATTATGATAGGTTGTAGATTTCTAGGCAGCAGAAATCTATGTATTATAGGTTGTAGATTTCTATGCATTATGATAGGTTGTAGATTTCTGTGTATTATAGCAGTGTGTAGATTTCTATGTATTATAGCAGTGTGCAGATTTCTATGTATTATGATAGGTTGTAGATTTCTAGGCAGCAGAAATCTATGTATTATAGGTTGTAGATTTCTATGTATTATGATAGGTTGTAGATGTCTATGTATTATGATAGGTTGTAGATTTCTATGTATTGTGATAGGTTGTAGATTTTTGTGTATAAATCATTCCCCATTATTCTAAAATGTGTTATTTGTAAGTTATCCTTTCCTAAGATATGTACATGATAACATGCCATAACTCGGAAACTAAATATGATATATGCATGACTAGGCAGAGTAAATGAACTAGCACTTTGTCTTAAAGCCACATTCTCGAACACGGTCATATAAAGAATATATAGCGTTAATATTGGGTCGGATTTTACAGCCATGGTCGCGTTTGATAAATACAGCCAAATCAAATCACATAGCACGTAATAATAATAATAATAATAATAATAATAATAATAATAATAATAATAATAATAATAATAATAATAATAATAATAATAATAATAATAATAATAATAATAATGATAAGGCCTTCTCAGATCTGATTCATTGTTTTATCGAAACTAGCTTCGTCCATCTTGCCCAGTACAAATGTCGCTCTAATATCATATTATCACCTGGTACGTCCATTTGAAAGGTTCCTTCCACGTAACTCATTCCATTCGTACTGATAGGTCCAGTCAATATAAGCCAAAGTTGACCGGTCTCAACGCCTTCAACAAAATCCTGCGAAAAGGGAAATGCGGTAATGGAAAGGATAAAGCACAAGGCCTTCAGGTTATAAACGAAAGTAATACTTTCAACATGTATAATGAAAGCACTGTCATTTTGTTTCCTGGATAAAGAGCTATAGATTTGTGTGTGGATTAATAAAGGCAATTCAGAATCCTGTTTACTCTACGCATAATGCTTGATTGAACATACGTCTTATATATCCATTAACTTTCCAACACGTACCTATCTAAAGTTATTCATACTTTAAAATTTGACATAACTTTTTTTGTGTAAACGTCGATTTTATATCACATTTGATAAATTTTACGCTTTTAGTAAAAATAATTGCTGCAATTCCAATACTTTGACTTAATGTAATGGTATTTTTGATGGTTTCTTGGCATCAATAATCGAAGCACGTACAATAGACTCTAAATACATACATCTCAAAAGTATAAACTAACATCAGAGGTTTTCAAAGATATATAAATCGATAATTCGGATCTTTTACTTACAGCTGCATTCATGGTCGTCCTCGTTTGAGCGGTCGCCGGATAATCTGCGCCGTAATAGTTCCACGTGAATTGATTTTCAATGGCGTTGCTAGGAAACTAAACGAAAAAGGATGTAGGTGTGTTAACAACAAAAGCGGTGAGTGCACACATGGAATTGTTCAAGAGAACTCCACGTGAAGTATATTGAAATATACCGCCATTTTATGGCATTTACTTCAAGATTGACTGATAGAATATTGAAATCTTTAACGTCATCTTTATAATACTCCAATTTTGTAGTTTAAAAAAAACATTAAAATAAGAATGCTCACAAAATACGAAAAAAAAGTGCTATATTTTCCGGCATAAACAAACTAAAAGATGCAACCAACTGAACGTGATATCTCCGAGGGTAAATACGTCTATTAGCCAAAGTTAGCAGCATTACAACTAGTACTGACGTCGATTCGCTGGCATGAATTGTGATAAATGTTCGAACTAAAATATATATGACAACTGATACATAGTAAATGCTACTTTTCTCTCTCTCCACATCACCCCATTTTCATGATAATGCAAAAGAGTTATAAAAAAGTAGATGTAGATAATAAAAATCTGTACATGTATACAGTCTTATCCGTCTTGACAATTTGTAAGGAAGTGAGTAATGTAACAGTTCTTTGCGAGAAGTGAACTCTTATTACACAATGAATTACTTGGATGCCATTTGTTATATAATTCTCGAGAGTAATAATTCTGTATTCATCAAACGTAAAGAAAAGAAACGCACCAGCCATTAAAAATTGAGCTAATAAAAACGTGCGTAAATGGCCTACTTGAATAATGCTATAGTTAGGTATTCCTTTGAACTAAATTGTTGGATCTCAAATGTTTGGGGTTTTTTCGGATTGAATCGTTCCGTATCAATTTCAACTAAGGCATTAATCTAAAAATAATAATCATAAAAAGTAAGAGTGTCACGACTAACTAAATTTAATGTTATGAAAAAAATATATATTTCCGCCTTTGAAAAGTTCAGCTACTCTCATCAACAAGTAGAATTCATTATGATATTATTTGTGTTGAATTATGTCGAGTCCGCAAGATGAATTATTTTGAGTGAAATTGTATTTTACGGCCAATGATATACATTGATCCTTGTAATCATTTGAATGTTCGATGTCTTAACATTTTTTATGTGGTGTATTGAACATCCACTCGTCTAGTTTTCACCATCACGGTTCGCTAAAGATACGAATTTCATGACTCCCATCAAAGACGCATGGGGTCATTATGTTCCAATTTTAATTCAGACATACCAATGAATACATGTGCAATGTGGAAGTGAACAGATGACATCCCTAGCTAAAACGGAGTGGATATTTGCAACTGATATAAGGGAGCCTTCAGTAATTACAAGTGGGGGGTCAAGCCCCGGTCTGTGGCATAAAATGTTACCCCCCAGTCTGTTGTGCTAAAAAGTAACCCACCCTCAATTTTTTTTCTCAAAAATATTACCCTCCCCGTTCAAATATTTAAATGAAAAAACAACATTTTCTTAATATCGCCTCCCTGCGGTGTAGTTGTTAGAGTTCATGATTAGTCAAGAGGTTCTAGGTTCGAATCCCACTAAAGAGAGGGCTTTTTCCTGTCACAGCAGTACTTGATCCCAGCACATTGATATATGTTTCAAAGATATATGTTGTTTCCCACTATTACCACCGCAGTGAGTTTGTCTTTGTCAATGTCTGCATTTGGTTATAATTGGCTGAGCCGGAGGCCAGAACTCCCAAAAACTAGATGAGCTCACAACTGATGACCTCAGGACCGAGGTTAACATCTCCACTCCACCATATTATCCCCAATATCTTGCCACGCTGTTCCCCCTTTACTACTGTGAGACCCGCTCCTCTCCTCACACCACAACTATACACTTCAGTTGATTCACTGCATTTCACTGAATATGTTATGATAATACTTTTAAATGGTGGCAGTGGTGGGATGTGGTAGCAGTAGGATTTGGAGCAAGTGGCAGCGGTGTTTTCATCCCAAAATCACAAAATAATGCAACGTTAGATTTTAAAAAATGAGTCCAACTAAAATGTGACACTCCCCTAATATCCATTTTCTAAACTATGGCCCTCTCCCAAGGACCACTTTGTAAAAACTGACACACCCTCCAATTCCCCCCCCTGTCACTACTGAAGGCTCCCTTACGTAACTACTGTTGTTTTCTCAAATAATTAGGAAATACAAAAGGAAAAGGAAAAGAGAATTTGGAGCCCGTAATGTTTTCGATAGTTACAACTATCATTTTCTACAGCGTTTATGTTAAAATATGCAGTGCTTACATCATCTTCAATTTTCACCCTTATTATGTATACTCAGTCTGTTCATTACTTAACATCCTGTTTTGACGATTACTACGATTGCATTAACTAAGTACACGTAACGTACGATCAAACCCGGATGTGTTATTATACCGCGGATAATAACGCCAGACGCCGGCGCCGAGAAGCATAATAGCAGAAACCATAATAATGCGAAATTGATAAAATTGTTATTTCATATTTTCCCTGTTTTCGCCAGACATAATAACACAAACGGATATTGTGAATGTAGGATGTCTTTTGTACGAAAATATGAAATAAGGAATTTATATAATATGTAAATTATGACTGGGGGATCTAATATCCGGAACTGTTTCATCCTAGCCGATGACCACTCAAGCATTGGAAATATCAGTCAAAAACCTGAAGCTTCCGTATGATAAACATAGGAATTCAAAATGGCGATGAAAACTGTTTGTTATGAGTCTCATCGGATGTTTGATGGTCAGGAAGCAGACTACACAATAATTTTTGACTATTAAATAGAAAGCATTATATACCACAATGGAAAACAACTCAAAACAAGAAGTTGACTAGATGGACCTCGGCAAGGTAGATGAGATTTTAGTATTTTCACTCCGAACATAAACATTCTGCTTTCTATGACAAGCCATGTGGTGTAATAGTTAATCAAACACTTGATGAATTTCATGTTCTCATTGATTTTTACCGTGAAATAATTACAAAGCAACCTATGAAAACATAACATTTGTCAATAAAAACACGATTCTAAGGATGAAAAACTGTTTTATTGAATATAAGCTTATTGAATGGTGTTCCGAAATTACCATAGCAATATTGTGTTATTTTACATTTATCAAATATAATAGGTACAATTTGTAAATGATGTTCAACTTTCTATCGTCATAATTCATATTCAATTGGTCTGACAAACGAAACGATGAATACACTCTTCTCTCATATAAAGCGTAAAGTGTTTTCTCTAGTAGACTGTTCTCTGAACTACCCCCATCTTATCTTTAAACACGTTCATCGGATCGGTGAAACCAGGGTTTATGGTAAAACATAGTAATAATATGCTCATGTATCACGACCAAGGATTCTTATTATTTAAGAGTAATGCTTCGCCTGTTCAGGTCGACAGGCTTTGTCGAACTATCCGTTTGCTGGATTTACCGCTAGCCCTATCTTAGGCCAAAAAAAAGAGAATTGTTTCTGATCAGCGCGCGCATCACTTAAATACACTCGCGTCGGTCTTTTTTTTCGTGTTTGTCCAGCCCATGCTGTCTGCAGATCCTGGGGAGAAACACAAAAAATAACCCTCCCTAAAGTGACGAACACTGCAGAGCCAATCATGAACAAGCAAATGACATCTGCCCACATACATACTTGCTCTAAAATACAAAATAAAAAGGACAGTAACTATCATAAATAGTAGACTGAGTGACAGGTTTGTTGAGAAAAAAAATCGCGTCGTCGCACCACTTTAGACAAACTGTCCTGACCAGAAAAATTCCTTTCTCTTTTTTGCCTTATGTTTCAATGTCTCAGCACAGGGAACTTGGAATCATATATGTGTAGATTTACGTATGTTTTTGACTATTACTGTGTTCAAGAAAGATGATACAATAAATGTTTCAAGAGTGCCTGATTTATTCCCAATGTTTACATTTAGCTGTTATCAGCTAGTTTACTAAGTGTACACATCGGATGTTAATTGCCCAGTTACGCTTCACTCCCTCGTGTAGACATTCGCCGTCTCACTATGGGAAAGAATACAGACTTCCTTGCGGACCAATAGCTAGACTGCGAATGTTTACACAAGCGTAACTGAGCAATTAACACGTTATGTGTAAACTAGCTGATAACAACTAAAGTAAACATTGGGAATAACATTTAACATTAACATAAATTATACTCAACATATATTTATTTATCATCCTCCTTGAACATAACAATAGTCAAAAACATATGCAAATCTTCCTATAATTCCAGTTCCCTGTGGCTCAGTGTCGAATAGTCCATGATAGTAGCTGGTCTATCTTACATGTTCAAAAACGAAATTATGTTCAATAACGTCCAACACGGGGGGGGGGGGGGTAGTATTTTTGCCAGCTACGATTGACTGGAAGTGAATTTGACACTGATAAAAATAACTATGCCTGTATACGATTATGTTGAAAGTGTAGTTTACAAAAAGAAAGTAATATGGCGACCTATATCTGTGAGGAAAATGTTGTAATGACGGTTGGCGATTTGTAACCATAGACGTTGTTTCTATAGGAAGGAGTAGGTAATAAGAAATCTCCACTAAAACATATTATACTTGATGACATTTTACGATTACTACATGTATGTTGTCGGGTCTAAATCACGGTAGAATTTATAGTCTACATAATGTAATTCATATAGCTGACAGACTTACTATATAATCTGTTCGTGCCAATGAGGAAACGACACTGTTATATTTCACTGTTTTTGTTGTTGCAACTATATGATATGGGGAAAGTGTGCTGATGTTCTTTGCCATAAACCTATAAACTGAGTGAAACTTCTTATGCATGTGTCGGTTTTATTAGGTGCACAGCTTTCATCAGATCAAGATATTTGAATATTTTTGCAACAGATCTTACCTGTAGTCGATCAGATGAAAACGTTATATTTACGTTATGTGCAGGACTGTTACCACTGATCGTTAACTCGCAGTTAAAATTGTAGATTATTTGATTTCCTGCCTGGTATGATGACGATGGTGACTGTACACTAACGATTCCATTGACTACAACTGGAAAGTTAATGAAACACAATCTGCATTAATACGGTATTATTACTTTATTTTCTAATAATTCCATCGTGTATTTTCACACCAATAATGGGATGAAAGCTATGCTGTGTTGTTTAATTTGTTAGGCAAGGAATTCGATATGCTGGGTAGTTTTACAAGCATATCGAATAAATGTCAACGCCATTGAATCACTGTGGTTACAGGGAACCGCAAATCATGTATTCATCTCCTGTAGTTGATACAGTAAGAAAGTATTTTGATAAAGCGATGGAAATTTGGAAAATGTGAACCAATTGAATTTTGAAGTTGAGGTTATTCGAAGTCTCAGACTTCCATTATTTTGCAAGTAATGAAGCTGTGGTGTCTTGTAAACAGGATAAATATTGTCAACAGAGCTAGACAAATGACAGGTGTAGGACGCGCTATAGTGAAATTGGTGTTACAAAAACAACAGCTTTTATTTCCACACTGAACTGTTACCATATGTTGAGATGTTCATGTTGCTCGTACAATCGCGGGAAACAACTGCCAAACAGTTCATTCAGTCTTCAAAAAACGTTTAAGCATACAAACAATACCACATTTTGATTAACACGCTTACCTTGGCTCTTTACGACAGCGAAAAAGAGCGGGACAATGCACAGAAAATTCACTGCCAACATCGTCTTGAAGATATTTCTGTGCTTCTTAACAACTATATCCGAAACAAGAAAGCGCGGTTACTACTAAAGCCAGTCCACGTACGTCCACTGTCCTCAAACAGCATCAATGCAACTGGTAAAAGCTTTCGAGAAATTTTCCTCAAAAGAAGGATATCGATCAGTAAGCTAAGTCGTGCAGTCCATTTGTTTTTTTGTCCCAATCTCATTTACACTTGCAATCGGCTGCTTGAGTGTGTTCAATCCATCTGTTCAATAAACGAGTAAAAATGTCGATGACATCATTAATTTCTTTTACAATGATTATTCGAGGCGTTGCTGGGCAACGGCAACAGGTTTGCTAAGATGGTGGAATTTATAGGCACGTGGGGGTGACATCAATCATAATACGGTGTTCAATTCATTGTATGTTTTTTATTCTGAAAATCAAAAGGATATGCTGTAGCCAATTCCTGTTTGAGTCAATTATTTACGTTTGCTGACATGTATAGTTTCGTAAAGATACTTGTTCTTTATTTATATTGTGTGGGGGGGGGGGGGGGGGGGTTGCGGTTGTATTTTCAGGGTTTTTTTATTTTGACTTGATGTGTTTCATTCTAAGCTTATTTTTCATCAAACAATGTCTTAATAGAGTGAAATATGGTAGTCATTATTATTCTAGATATTTACGGCGGGAGAACATGTTCGTGTAAAAAATATTGTTCGCGTGAGAAAAGGATAATGGACCCTACAGTTATGGCTTCAAGTTATCATGGCTATGTAAACAATGATATATTTAAATACTTGTAAATACATTTCCTTCCTCCTTTGGCCGAATGATACCTGTATATACACAGCGGTGCCTTTGATTATTATTTAATACCTATGCATGATTAATGTACAAAGTTATATTTTTTAGAAGTAGATAAATAAGGATATATTCGCCACTTACTAGCATACTCAATGTAACAACCCCTTTTGAATTACGCCATCTTGTGGTGAGACACCTTTTGACAAATATGGGCAATATCTCAGCACCCTCTTACATTTTGTGGCGATTTTAAGTCACATTCATTTTGTGTAAATAACTACTTGCATTTGAATAATACAATGATGAATGTTTGAGTATAGATATCATTTCAAGATCGACCATATTGTGCTTTTCAAAAACTTTTCATCGAATTTCTACGTCATGCAACATGTAAATATAAAAAGTCGTTCAATGCTTTGCACAACCTTCAATCGAGATCCGTTCTACTATTCAAATGTATTGATTTCTGTTCAGTACATTAACAAGCAGGAAATATTCCTAGTAATTAGGTTGACGTCCATTGTGTGCTTGTGTATATAAAAACCCAGGACGATTTACTGGCAAGGTTGAGTTGAGTAAAATATACGCAGTCATTAATGAGGTCCATCTAAACATTGAAATGTGCTGCCTGCCAGTCTTGCGTTTTCGTTCACATCACATCACATCACATCACATCACATCACATCACATCACATATGGGATAATGTTCTCACGGCACCAAGTCATTTTAAAGTGACACTCGTCCAATTAACTTATATTTTAAGTGTTTTGTTCCAATAAGCTAGATGTCGCCTTTTCCATCTTATCCAATAACTCTTTGATGGTCTTGTGAATACCTAACAGTCACTACCTTATAGATATCTTCCATGTAGAAGAGTAAGAAAGCTTCTTTATGAGATGATACGATTGGTGACTTTATATTAATAGTCTTTAGATGCAACACATACCAGCTGATCAGGTTAGCGTTCATATATATCGCTGTCCAAGATATGACATCTTCAAACTGGACAACATAGCATCCACAGCTGTCATTCTTTCAGATGCAACACCTTCAAGCTGGGCAGGATAACATCCACAGCTATCAGTCTTTCAGATGCAACACCTACAAGCTGGCAGGAGAACATCCACAGCTATCTTTCTTTCAGATGCAACACCTACAAGATGGGCAGGATAACGTCCACAGCTATCAGTCTTTCTGATGGAACACCTATAAGCTCCTTCTTACTGAGTAGACAAGTTCACTTTTGGCCAGATTAATTAATTGTCACTTCGGATTATTGCTGAAATTCTCTTTGTGGTCTTTTGGCGTGATGAAGGCTACTCTTTTGCCACCGTCTCCGTTCTATCGTCGATGGTTAGGCCATTTGCTATGTTTCTTGACGTTGTGACACACTCTCTTGTCCGCCATCTTGTAGTTCTCCGTTATATTCTATCATAGGCGTTTCGTGTATCGGCTCAATAAGCGTACATGTATCTTGTTTTGTCGGGAGGTGTGAACAATTTCTTAGAGCTCTTGATTTCCTTGATGTCATGGTTGAGCTTATTCTGGAAACTGTCGTTCAAACTTGTGTAAATATATAACACCTTTACTCACTCCAAAAAGAAAATACATCAAAACAGCACAGAGTAAACAAGCAATATAAACAATACATGAGTTTTCTTCTGCTACTTGAGATTTAAAAATAGGCATATTTCGAAGTAAACACTTATCCTTCGTCAGTGTCCTCACTCGACCCGATAGTATAATGTAAATGTACTCACGAAATAGCTGAAGGGTCAAATGTCAAAGGTTAGCTTCCATATGGACACATTCTGTCATGACTTTGTAATTGCTGTGTTTGGGTTCAGACACGACGCTGTTCATACATGTCATCAAACACCTAGTTTTAAATTAAAGAAATTAATATCTTGTATTGCAGTTGTTCACATAGGTGTCAAGACAATAGGTACCTTCTTGTATATGTCTAGAGTCATTCAAGTTGTAGCGTCCTTTGTTTCATGTTTCAGGATGCTCGTAATTATGCATGACCTATTGTTATCTCTACCATGCGTGACTTATTGTAATTTGATCATTGTGACAACACCAAAAGCGTCGGAGATTCAGGACTTAGTGTTTTAACGGAGAGCTGTGAGCATCTTACTCGCCTGGCTCCGGCTTTGAGTGAGGCCGAACTCAGGGCTATCAGGAAATAAAGTCTGATCAAGTTTTACTCTATACATTGTCTCGTATGCAGTTTATCATCTTACTACAACCACGTATGCTGATCTGTCAGATCTAATGTAGACACTGAAGAAGTTCAGTTCGGTTCTCGTTATGGAATAAAGGTATCCATGGATTTATAACACGTCTATTTCGAAATCCCAAGTGAATATTGAGAACAATTTATTAATAATAGCACTTCCACGATGAACGTACATAGTTTAATGAAATATGAACTATTTGCACTAACTGCCACATAATGTATTCTTTGAACAAATGTATTGTTTGAACAAATGTTACGTTCTCTGCATTAAAAATCGTTCTCTGCGTTAAAAGTACACAACCCGGTATTAATAAAGTATCGTTTCTGTTTTATTATATTTTAATGACAACGCCATTATGAACTATGTCAACAACTATACCGTACAGTTTGCAATCTGTCAGATATCCTACTGAATTGTGGTCCTAACCGCTGATGCATGTGATTGATTCATATGTCATCCTATATCTGTCAAATGCAAAACAGATGTTTGCCCTATCCTTCTTTTCGTCTCTCTTTGTTAGTTTTCTGATTCCTAGCTTTTTATAAATAAAGTTATAGAAATAGGACTGAATATCCTAGGCTTTTCAAATACAGTGATAAGTCTTGCAAGAATATTTAGAGCTGTATCGTTTGTCGTCTAAATGGTTACGTCACCTTCTGAACTTTTTGTTTTTGTCCACAAGAGGCTCTGCGTGACTCAAAATCTTAGGCTACGAAGTCAGATATAAATAGCCGGTATGACTCCGTTCTCGATGTCGGTCAGAGATCCAAGTGATTTAAAACTTGCGATCAAACACCGATACCGATATTTCAAAGTCTGTGCCGATTTTCCCCCAGTAAAATATGTAAAGTTGTCAATAAATTCAATGAGCTTATTATAGTAACCTTCAAAGGCAACTTTTGAAATGATTTCCAATACATTTTTTAACTGCACAAAGACGATTTTTATCTCCAAACTTGACTTCTGGGGTCGGGAATGATAATGAGATATTTCGTTCTCGTTCACTAATTAGTACATGTAATTTGAATAATGTGCGTATTTTACATACTACACTTCCTTATCGTACGTGTCAATGTGGGCTTGTCAGTGGACGAGGGCCCACTTTCTCAGTATTTATTCAAATGCATCATTCGACAGTTTGAGACCATTTGGATCACTGACTGAGAATGGAGTCATACCGGCCAAATATCTGACTCCGTAATCAAGTCGGAGACTCCTCGGACCACTGGGTTATCACTATCGCCCTCTGGAAGTGATATTGTTAGCTACAGTCTTCACTAATTGGACATTCTACATCATTTCATGAACAATCAGTACAGTTCTAGTGCATGTGCCAAGTATGGTACATTTTTTCAATATCTGTACATGTCGCATTTTGCCTGAACAAATGTACATGTTCTCTCCATTTATCAGCTTCTCAAATTACCAAAACTTACAAAAATGATCAGCTAGATAAAAACATTTGTGTTTTATTCTCTTGATATTTAATCATACGATATGGTTGTACACCCAAACAACGCTGTCAGAATAATGGTAAATATTGTCAAGTTGATTCATATTTGACCCTAACTGGGGTGTTGCAGCTCTATTTTCGACCTGTAAAAAGGCCTCAATTTGATCAGCATAAATTCTTTGTGGCTCTGATGCAAACGAGGCAATCTATTTTTGAAGTGACAGTTGTACAGTTTTAGACTAGTTAATAAAAGGATTGTTGTATTGGATTTTGTTTTGAGCTCCTTAACATTGCATCATACCAGTGCAGTATCTGATTATTGCATCGTACCATACAGTGCAATATTACACAATGTCGATGCAATCGTGGACATAAATTAATGTACACGTGAAGCAAAGGGTTTACACACGTGAACTAGTGTGAGGTTGTGGATAACATATCAATAAAGTGCTGTATGTTCGAATCAGGTTTGGATGTCCGCCTGGGACTTAATGTATGCTCTTCTGTCCGTCTCTCTATTGAACGATCATTTCTATAGACGGATCGATAGGGTTGCAAAGTGTTTTATTATTGAAATGGCGACCATAACAGGTATCAGGTACAACAACTGAAGATTCACAGACGTACATGATAACAACCCAGATGATGGGTTACGTGTTGCATTGTTGAGGCTGAGTAGGGATGGAAAAATAATAGAGGAGTTCATGTGAGCATTATATCTCAGTTCAATTTGCTTACGCCGGCTGCCGAAATATGCGTCATTCAAGCCGTTATTATACCTGGTTAACATCCCATAAATCTATATTCTAGACAGAGAAAACATAAATTGAACCATCCCTTACACAGTTTTACATTCCGTTTTGCTTTTTACCTCCATTAACAGGAGGTTATGTTATGCTTCTAGATCTTTATGTGTGTGTGTGTGTGTGTGTGTGTGTGTGTGTGTGTGTGTGCGCGCGCGCTAGTCTGTGGACACGATATCTCAAAAACTACTGCATCGGTTGTAATGAAACTTGTTACACATCTCCCATGTGGTATTTGGAAAAACTGATTAGATTGGTAAACATCCATTAGTAATTTACATTTATATAATTAATGTTTTTTTTACTAATTAGAGTATATCGTTGAAAGGCATACTCCAAATTTCAATACAATTTGGTACATATGTTAACCATTACGAAGCGCATATATCCTACAGCTTAAAAAATCAATGAATTATTTGCATAATTATTGGTTTTTTGATAATTAGGCTATAGGCTATATCATAAGAACGCATAGTTCAAATTCAATATAATGTAGTACATTCTGTCGTTAACCACAACAAAGCACATATATCCTATAATGTTTGTTGATGTAGCTTACAGTTTGAATGTATAATTTGCATAATTAATGATTTTCGGTAATTAGCCTATATATTAAGAATACATATTTCAATTTCAATAAAATTCTATACATACATTAACTGTAACAAAGTGCATATGTCCTATAAAGTGTGTGGTGATGTAGCTTACAGTTTAAATGAATAATTTGATTAATTAATGATTTTGGGTAATTAGGTTAAGAATGCATACTTCAACTTCAATATGATTTTGATTTAGTACATACGTTAATCATAACAAAGCACATATGTTCTGTAAAGTTTGTTGACGTAGCTTAGTTTTAATGAATGCTTTGCATAATTGATGATTTTCGGTAATTAGTCTTTATCTTAATAATGTAATCTTCAAATTTCATATAATTTGGTACAAATATCAACCATAACAATGCGCACCGGTCCTATGAAGTTTGTTGATAAAACTTTTACTTTAAATGAGTAATTTGAATAATTAATGATTTTCAGTAATTAAGCTGTATTTTAAGATTGCCCTCTTCAGATTTCATATAATTTGGCACATCAATCATAAAAAGCACTCATATCTTCTGAAGCATGTTGGTATAGTTTTAAATTGTAAGGAGTAATTTGCATAATTAATTATTTCCGGTAATCGGGCTATATCTTAACAATGCAAACTTCAAATTCCATTTAACTTGGTACACCCATCAACCATAACAAATCACACGTGTATAATGTAATTGTTCATGTAGTTTTCAATTGTGATATGTAATTTGCATAAATAATCATTTTGATAGTTAAGCAATATCTTTAGTATGGAAGCTTTAAATTTCGGATAATTAAGTACAGGTATTGATGCATGTGCATGTGTCATTAAAACTTGCTCATGTAAGGTATAGGATAAGTTGTTCATTTGCATAATTAATGCGTTTTTGTTATATTTAGACAATATGTAAACTATGCAAGCTCCAAATTTCAGCCGGTATGTGACTAGTGTGTTTTGGTTTAAATGGTATAGCAATATCGACAAGGTCATTATGAATCTTATTGAATATCATATGTCTTTCAGAGTGTTTTTGCATTCAAGTTCAGAGAGCATTTGAAGTGTCTTTGAAGTGTCTGTAAACCGATGTAGGGTAACTAGTGCAGCACGTGTTTGGACAATATTTATTTTCTTTTGTTTAGTTGGCTATATAGGGGTCCCACACAGTCCGACAATATTCTGATAGATGTCGAACAAGTGCGTCATATGCCTGATCCTTTTTACGGTTGTTGTTGTTGTTGTTGTTGTTGTTGTTGTTGGTGGTGGTGGTGGTGGTGGTGGTGGTGGTGGTGGTGGTGGTGGTGGTGGTGGTGATGTTCATGTTAATACGCAATGAAAACAAGTGTATTGTTTGTTTTAGGTGTAATATGGTTAACATGTTTGTACGGGCTTGCGTAAGTCAATAAATCTTAAAACCTAGATATTTCACGTAGTCAACACGTTCCAACTGGTAGCCATGATTTTGTCATGGATAAACGACGGGATTTCTTTTTTTCTTCTCATACTGATAGCATCACATTTGTCAGGATATCATCCAGGTACATGCTACACTGTAAGATAGCAACATTGAATGAATACCCCCTATATGTTGTCTGAATGAAATGACCTAACATGCCACCATGCAGGCATCAAGTACAGACATGAAAACATTGGCAGCTGCTTGTCTGTGTCTAGCTGCAGTACGTTTATTTCATTGAGACAAAATGTAAAATGTGCAGTTCTTCTTGGTTTCTCCGTGTTTGTATCAATCAGAGCCAGGGAACACTAACATGACATGGGCAGTATCACAAAATCCGTCCAAAGTATTAACCCAGTTGACAAGAGTGCATATCAGGTGACACACAACCCAGTTTATTATTGTATTTCACACGTGTCCATCTGTCAACTGGGTTTTTTTCCTGGACACACTTCGGTTAGATACGTTACTACCAGTAAATATTTATTTCATTGTCTGACTTAGGATAAATTGAGCGTTGTTGTGTGTGTCATGCATGCAGATTCATGTTACTGTCAATAGAGTTTTGAATTTTATCAGACGGCAAATGCTTTTTAATGTTTTAACGTTATTCAGTTCTTGGCAAACAGATAACGTTGCATTGAAGTCTATCTAATGGAGACAATGACGGCAAACAACGTGACACAGCCTGTACCATCAAACAGGTATCATCGAACAAACTCTAGTAAGCAAAACGATGATGTGTTGGATGGCAAGACGAATGATGTAGATGATACATACGAATTTTCGGATCTCTTGCCGTTGTCTAGGAAACTTGTCCGATATATGCAACATGACGACATCAGTGACAAAGATGGGATGAATGCAGACTTTGTACAAGCTGTCCAGGATGGTGACATTGAAAAGGTATCAACCTTGCTACAGGTAATACATGAATAAACATATTATCAGCCTGGGGTAGAATTCATTTCGGTAAAAGATTACATTTATGAAATCGTGTCAACCTTATGAAAAAGAATTACGGCAGAAAAGTTTCTCCGAAAACGTACTTAATGTCTAGATCTTCTCCTATGAAATATATATACTGCAACGAACTAAAACTACACCTTATCGAACCAATAAACAACGCGATCAACTATGATTTGTGGTAACAAAATCAATCCAACATTTTCTCAAATGTCATTTTTCTTTTTGATAATGCGGTGCTTCAAACCCAGTAAAGAGAAAAAAATGTATTATTCGTGGAAGAGAGATTATATTTTGTTTAATTCAACTTAGCAGCCTTTGTATAAATGACATAAATAGCAAGTATATTTTCCATCAGTCATCCCGCATGTTCCAACCCCCAAACATTCAATGGGACCGAACGGAGTAAACAAAGCGTTTGTGGATGTGTTGTTCGAAGTTAGAACCCTGACTGTCCCGGACTGCAGACTTTCTCAGAAAACAGATATCACATTAAGACACTTACATTTAACATTGGAGATCTAAAACTAGATATATATACAGACTAACACGTGAAAGCTTTTGGATAAAAAAAAGTCAACACATACGGAGAAAATGGAATAAACCGCAAACAATAGCAACTGTTCTGATTACCATTTCGAGTCACGTGACTGGACATAAGCGATAATTAGTATGATGGATTGGGCCTACTGCGGTAGCTCAGCAAAGCCTGAGCGAAACGGCTTAGCCAGAAGCACTTTACTGTTTATTCTGTATATACACTTATATATTAGTGTATATGTTACACCCAATCCGTGAAACTGTCCAATTCATAAAATGTGCATGTAACTTTGCCCAGTTCACGGAATGGTCAACCTTATGCAAATTAAAGTATAGATTACGATTAAAAGGGGCCAAATTATATTTGGGGGCAAGAGTTTTGAACTGGCGTGTTGATTATCGAACTTTATTAAAAACACAAGCTACACTGAATTATAATAAAATAAGAATTGTGAAGTGATGAGTTTGCAAATACATGATAATAAAGTTGTTTGATTCTTATTCTTTTTTGTGTGTGTCCTTACAATACCCACTTCATGAACTGGGTGACGTTACCTACCCATTTCATGAATTGGGCAATTTCACAGATTGGGTGTAACATATATATGTATATATCGTCAATAATACAACTTTGTATAGCTAGATAAATAAATAGCATCCTACATAACTATATATATATATATATCTTGCTTGGGTATCATATATTTGAATTTTTGGATGACAATCTCAGTCTATAATGAGATTGGATTGTTGATGAAAAGTACAGAAGGCAACATAATTTTAAAGTAAATGTCACAAAACACACATACATATACATGTATCGAAGATACCATAATGCCATTGATATACGATATTGTAACGGGACCGTTGCATGATAATGTTACCAGTAAAGTCATTCTGTTACAATGTAATTTATTCACTATTCGACATTTGATATAAACTCCTGTCCATAAGTTTCTCACCATCTCGTGAAGTTAACTTTAATTATATTACAAATGTACACAATGGTACAAAAGTTATGTTCAATAAACCAACTCGCGTTTGTAACATATTCATTTTATTTTTGGCAAAGGTGGTTTTAGTATATACTATAGATATACTATAAATAATCATTAAAAGTTGATAATTACAGTATATACGTAGTGATCGAAGATTTCATTTCTAGAGTTTCAATAGTGTTTCTAATGGCAACACCTACTTTCACTTTCAAAATTCTGTGATATATCGATTTTCTTAATGTTATGATCTTAATTAGTTTAAGCTACAAACTGGGTTTGAAATCACGATGTGTTAAGCCACCTTTTCCGGTATGCATGTATGTATGTATGTATGTATGTATGTATGTATGTATGTATGTATGTATGTACAAAATTAGATATATTACCTTCCTTTGTTAGTATAAGGAAACAAAACTCACCAAAATGTCTAAATCATAATGATATGGCAAGATATTGACACATTACGGGACAAACATGATATATGCCGGGATTAATCATCTTGCAAACAGGACGTTTCTTATATGATGGACAAAGGCTGTAACTATGACAACGTTACAAAGGTGTTAGCCGTCTAAGTGAATCAATTGTGATACATGTAATAATTTAAAACTCATTATAATCATCAATAAATTGTTAATTTTCTTTCTTTTGTTCTGTCTTAGACAACAGTCAGAGATATTAACACGATAACAACACGTGGCAGACAGAGAATATCAGTCCTTCAATTAGCTGCTGAACAAAACAATTTCCATTTAGTGAAGCTTTTGCTACAGTATGGGGCCAGTAAAATTAAATTGCCATCTCTGCATGGTAAGTCACTTTTTGAAATCTGCACTAGCTGCTTTTTTTAGTAGAATGTTATCACCTTACCATATTTACACGGGAAGTCAAAATCTACCCTAGCTTGTTTTCAGTCGGATTCTTTACCTTTACTCTCTCTCTCTCCCTCTCTCTCTCCCTCTCTCTCTCTCTCTCTCTCTCTCTCTCTCTCTCTCTCTCTCTCTCTCTCTCTCTCTCTCTCTCTCTCTCTCTCTCTCTCTCTCTCTCTCTCTCTCTCTCTCTCTCTCTCTCTCTCTCTCTCTCTCTCTCTCTCTCTCTCTCTCTCTCTCTCCACGGTAAGTCAAAATCTGCCCTAGCTCGAATCCTATAACCTTACAATCTCTACACCGTAAGTCAAAATCTGCCCTCGCTGGTTTACTCGAAAACCCTTACCATCTCTAATATTGGTCGAATTGTATAACCTTAACCTCTGACCAAACAAGTGGTGTGAGCCTTACCATCTGACCATGGTAAGTCAAAATTTGTCCTTAGGTTAGCTAGTTTTCATTCGAATTGATTTGACAATGTATAGCTTTGCGTTGTAACACGGTAAGACGTAGAGTGTCTATCTAAAATTAGAGATCAACACCGCATATTGTAATATAATACCACATAGACCACGTCTTTGCTGTCTTAGCAATGAAAAGCAATCAAATAAATTCGAGTGAAAACCAACTAGGACAAATTTTGAGATACGATGTAAACTGATCCCACGGCAAAATCAATCACGTTAAATATTATTATAGGCGATTAATTGAGCTGAGAACGTTATATACACGTACTATTGGGTACACAGCTTAGTTGGGTATGTATTTCACAATTTTAGATTGACGTGTAGAATATTATGAATATAGTTGGTCTGCCAGTGTAACTGTCTTTTAATCGATTATTCTTGTTTTTAAAATTAAATTTACGAGTTCATGTTTATCATAATTGAGCTATGGTCATTTCTAAATTCGGTCTTTAATGGCGTAGGTCTTTAATATGAGAATAAATGACTGAAAGCTTACTTAAATCCGGTGGAGGAAAAAACTTTAAGCCATATTCAGTCAATATACAAAATAACCAATGGATTTATGTTTTTACAGTAAAACTGGAGAAAATATTCCTGGTGTATTATTAGGTCAATATAAAATTGATATTTATACTGGTGGGTAAAGGCTAAAATTACAGCACATAATTTATGTGGTATGGCAGGCATGAGTGTTGTGCTTACAGTCGAAGGGTGAAGGGTGAAGGCAAATCAAATTACTTTCAAATTTCCTGTCAGATAAAACTCTACTATTAATTGAAAGGAGGAAGCAGCAAACGTTAAATTCGTCAAATGAACGGAGGAATAAAAATAGCAGATATTTCCAATATTTCGACGACTGATAGCCATCTTTATTTTGGAATGAGGCCATGACCTCAAAAATACGTGATTGGAGTGTTAGTATCAGTTACCCCGCACAGCAGCAGATAATATTGAACTAAATTGAAGACACGGCTTGAAAGATACATTTTTTATCGAAGTTTCACTATTTAATTCGGGAAAAATTATCAGATAATATTTCATATGTGACGTCATTTGATTGACGTACATATAAGTGTACATGTAACCACTGTTTTACACGTCGAAGGAAGAAATCCATTAACATTTAATTTGTTGATGTAATGTTTTGTTTGGTCAGTGGTTTAAGCCTCAATGAAATTGTTGTTTCACTGCTAACAACAGCAGTGATCCCTGTAGTATTCTACACCATGTCTAGCCTTGGGCTTTGAGAGAAACATCTATATGTAACATAATGTTCTGGTACTACCAGTGAAATATTTAGCTCATATATTAGCAAACACTACTCATGTATATTTTTGCTGGATTTATAGTGAATATTTGGCTTGTAATTTGTTTTCTAAACTAAGCAGCCAAAGAAGATGTGTCTGACACGTTGACAAGTCTCAGACAATATGGTGCCCTCACAAGCCCAGCATACATTTGTCTGACATCGAAGGATCCGTTTAAAACTGCTTTCGAACTGTCATGGAAACTAAAGTCATTGACATCATGTAGTTTTTTACATGACCTTACACATGTAAGTACCTCTATAAAGGAAGGATTGATACAGTATTTGAAGGATGAAACATTGTTGATAAAAAGTACTAACATAAACAGTAATGTATACACGACAAAGCAGTATAGAAGTAGAGTACATGTACATGATAATGGTGGTGGTGGTGGTGGTGGTGGTGGTGGTGGTGGTGGTGGTGATGATGATGATGGTGGTGGTGGTGGTGGTGATGATGATGATGGTGATGATGGTGATGATGATGATGATGATGATGATGATGATGATGATGATGATGATGATGATGATGATGATGGAAAACGAGTTCACGCACTTTTTTTAAAAAATTTGAATGAAAGATACAAGCTGTGTGATAATAACGATAACGTGGCATTTTGACATAGAAAAATCAAATCAAACAATTTGGACTAGTTTGTTGTCTTTTCTTTCAAAACATTAAGACGGAGTATTCCGAGATGGATCGAAATGTACAGATTTTCTCCAAAGACCTCCTCGAGCAATGTCACAGCAGCAGAGAAGTTATTGTCTTGTTGGGAGGAAATTATGTTTGTAACGGACTGGAATGGTGGAAGTCATGTAAGTTACCACTATTGGAAGAAGCATTGGAAAAACAACAGAAACTGGTAAGTGAACAGGATATGACGCGTTACATTTGTACCTCACAGTATCAGATGAATTATTCAAGAAAATAGTGCCAATAGTGTTGCAACACAATTGACTTCACTGAAAATAATCCAAGTCCGTGTTACTGATCGCCACAAATATTCATCAACTTGGTACATACAGCGGATTTCAAAGTACCGTTCAGCTTGTCCGTTTGATAAAATCAATACGAAACTACACATGCTACAGCAAGACTGAATGATTATGACTTTAATTTTGAATACAGTTTCTTGCAACATTTTGTCTCAATGAAATGAACTGACGTGCCACCGTGCAGACATCATAATTATGCAGACTTCAAAACATTGGCGCCCGCATGTCTGTATTTTTTGTTCCAGTGTTCATTTAAATGTTTATTTCATTTCAACAAAATTTGATATCTTGCTATTAAAGTATAGCATGTTCAGTTTCTTATTGATGTCTGTGTGGTTGTACTAGTATCAAACCGAGAAGCTGAACGGTATGTTGAAATGCATTGTAATATAAATTACAAACACCAAGTTGTTAATCTAGAGGTTTTCTAATAACATACATTATTTCGTTATTCCGTTTCACGTTTATCTATTAAATTCTGAGGAAATTGAGCCCCAATTTGGTTCATAGCATTCAATAAACTTATAATTGTTATTTTCTCTACCCTACAGTTTGTCGGAAGTTTGCATTGTCAGCAGGTCCTTAAACAGGCCTGGGTGTATGGTCAGCCAATCTTTACACAAACTAACAACTGGGGATGGTTTCTTATCTATGGTATCTATGATCTGCTACTGTACGGCTTACTACAACCCATCCTATCTTTCATTTTCATTTTCTTCCCATGCTGTTCCATAGCAAAGATTATCAGTGCACCAAGAAGTAAATTTCTCATGATGGCGTTCTCTTACGTGGCATTTCTTGTGTTATCTACGTTGGCAGCAATTATGAAAGCGAGAGAAGAAACGGAGGAAGTGAACACCGTAACATCCTCATACTATTTGATTGTCGCGGTAACAATTTGGGTGTGCGGGATGCTTTGGTATTCCTTTTTGGACATGGTGCATATGGGTCCGCTTAAATTCTTTGGTAAACCATGGAACATCTTCGACATTCTTGTCGAAATTATCATCTTCACAGCTTGCTTTTATCATATCTATCCTGATTTGAATGTGGCGCCAATCCCTTCCATCTTCATTAATAAGTTACCAGCTTTCGCCATCATGTTGGCTACTTTACGGCTGATGGAGAATCTTTTACCAAGCAAATATCTTGGTCCTATGTTGCTATGCTTTCTTGCTATGAGGAAAGACGTCATACGGTTTCTATGCATTTTCTCGATCATAACGTTTGCATTTTCGGCTGGTCTGTATTATTTGTACGCTGATCCTCACAACACCACTCAAAATGCATACTCTAGGTAAGCAATCTTTTATGAAAACGCAAGACGGGGGGTGGGGTGGGTATTCCCCTAGCCTTTGAAAGGTATATGGGTATGTGCCGCCCAAAGTTTCATGAAAATAATCCCTGAAAATTTCCTTATCATGGGGTCGACGGGAAACGTCTGCTTATATTAGCAATACTTTCACATCATCAGAATAAAGGTAATTGGCCCGATGACTGCGACTGAAAATCCCTAACAATTGGTCTGTTTTCGCATTATACATTGGGTATACATAGATGTTTTGAACTTGGGCCGTGCACTCCCGTCTGAAAAACTGACCTATAAAATATGGTTCGTACGTAATTCTAAAACATGATGACCCCCCCCCCCCCCCCCCATTATATAATATTCACATGACAAATATTATTTTTTTTGGTCGTGACTCAGTGTGGACTGCTTGAGTGTCTTGAATCTACTTTATAAGATCCCGGCCGCGAGTGAGCACTATCATAATTATAATTATTGACTACACAGGGTAAATGTATTCCAAAACATCTTGACAGTGACAGGTATGGGGAAAGCTTGAGATGGGAATATGTACATCTCTTATGGGGGGTCCTAGGGTGTCTCCCCCTAGAAGCCCAGGAGGTTTTAACTCTGAAAAGACAATTTTGTGACTATTCAGAAAATAATTTCCAAGCTTTACAAGACACCACCAACATGTAAAAAGCAACTACATAGGGTTGAAACACTTTTGAAATATACTTTGATAGTAACTTGACAGTAAGAGGGGAAGAGCTTGAGACTGGGATATGTCCACCTCATATGGGAAGTCCGAGGGGGTCTCCCTCTAGACGCCCTGGAGGATTTTTACTCTTAAAGCCAATATTTAGGCTATTCAGACCCTTTCAAGCAATAACTTAATCCATGCTTTACAAGGCAGCACCATCAAGTATCAGAAACTGTTCTTTATAACGTACATATGGTTGAAATATATTCTTAATAAGTTAAATAGCATCATCATATACATGTAGTAAAGGCCAGCACATCTAATGGTAGTATCATTGGTACATGGTAGGGGAGTTTATGGCAATTTTAAACTATCTTGGCAAACATTTCACATCTTTGAAAGACAATATCATCTCAAATTAGAATTGGGTGAAAATATTTAAGAACAGTTTACATTGTAATACCATTATGACAGTAAAAAGGTTGTTGGTGCATCTGATTGTTGGTTGAATGCATGAGTGACCTCTGGGGGTGAGGGAGTCATTGGGGTTTCCCCCTTGCAGATCTGCATTATTTTGCTTCAATGTTTAGGTTATTTGTAGCCTTTGAGGTAATATTTCCAAGCTTCGAATAGCTAACGTAAATGTTAGTTTTAAATGAGTTTCCCATGTCACATAAACATGGGCCCGTAACATTGGTATAGGGGCATTAATATTGCATGTATAGTAAAGTCATCGGTATGTTAGAGTACCTGAGGGTGGTCATACCTAGTGTATAATAGAAACTGATGAGGTGTGGTGATTCGTAGCGTCAATAACATGTAGTGTCCAAAATAGAAAGTGTATTAATCCCTTCTGACAGTTCATACTGACGAGTAGAACAATTTAGATTAACTTCTTATACACTCTCTATGAAGATTACCATTACAAAACTTTCAAGACTTAGTTCACTTTTGCCCCAAAGTGCAATATAAGTGAAGCACTGATTGTGAAACAGACAAGCATTTACATGACATGTTCTGTAACTAGTGTGGTAGCTATAGGTAATACATATATCTGTATATGTATAGTTATGTTTGAACTAATAAGAAATATTAAAGAATTCATGTAAGAAACGGGGACAAGAACAAATTTTTACATGTACCACATTTCAGACAAGGCTATGCCATTGTAGAAAAGGATTTTTTCTTCCATCACAATCCAAAACACAATGATCCCCCCCCCCCCATCCACAATTTTCAAAGCAGCATGCCCCCCCCCCCACTGCCAATTTCAAAAACAGGGCGACCCCCTACAATCCCCCCCCCCCCCCGCCCAGGTCGAAGAAACTGACCGGTCCCTAAGTACAAGTTTCCTAAGGCCCGGTTATGATGCGTTTCAACTGCGTGATCGTTCGGTAACATAGAATTGCTTTTTCCTAATTTACAGTTTGTTATTTTCCATCAACTCATTGCTCTTCACCATATTTGGGAGAGATGCTTCGGCTGACCTGCTTGCTACAGTTATGGTACCACTGTACAACGAAAGTCGTGCACAACAACACATTGCCACATTGAACATGTCCGGTGATGACTGGACACACAGACCAACGTTTGATGCTTCTCAAATCTACACAGCAATGGGGATGGTGCTGTATACTACCTTTGGTATCGGCGTGTTATTGGTACTACTAAATATATGTATCGCCATGATGTCTGATAGGTACGCTCGATTCCAGGTAAGTCAAACACGTAGATAGAGAAGGGGGTTACATTACAGACCCGAGGGCTAAACGGTTTTAGTTTGTTGCCGCTTCTTTACTCTTATGGTAATACTGAACAACTCTGAAAGTAGTGGATCTGAGGAAATTATCAATCGGCCCTTCACAGGAATTCTTTCTAAATGTGGTGCGAGTAAGATTCTTGTAACTCATACGAACTAAATAGTACATCTCTTTATACTGGTGAATCAATTCTACCTTGTTTTGACTCAGAAAAAAAGTTATCACTATCACTGAACATCTTTCAAGAAATATTATCTGCGATACAAGATCAAAAATGTTCTTCAGCTTGGTAGACCAAATGAATTGCACAGGTTATAAGGCACAAGTAGTTCAAAGGTGGTCAGCTCTAACTATGGAATGTTATGATCGTCGACCAAGTCAGATCGAAAGCTCAATTTAATGCTAAAATACCACTTTGAATCGTTTATGCGTTATAACCTCTGTATAGTTAATTTTACTACGTACAGTTTCTAAACATACAAAATGTATGTACGTAAAGTTGATAGTTTAAAAAAAATCTCAACAACTGTCAATATTTTTTTTTTCAAATGATTCTAACATTTCAGGAAAGTGTTGATGAAGAATGGAAATTTGTACGTACCGTAATGTGGGTACACTGTTTTAGTACCCCAACACTGCCTTCCCCGTTCAATCTCATTCCATCTCCAATGTATCTTTACAACCTAGTCCAGTGTATGTGTGGATGGAGACGTGCATGTAACAAAATGAAAACAAATGAAGTCGGAATAGTTCTTCAAGATGTACCGGTAAGGAGATTATAATTTATTTTTAGATTAAAGTAAAAACGTGAAATTCTATAGAGGAAAATAAATCGATTGCGATACATTCAAACCTATAATTATATTGAAACTTTCTCTGGACTATTAACACAAGGCAGAAAGATCACTAAGACGTTCACTAGGTTGATATTGTCGGTAAAACCAGACTCTGAGAACAGCGGTACCATCACGATATCAATATT
This sequence comes from Glandiceps talaboti, assembly GCF_964340395.1. NCBI lineage: Eukaryota > Metazoa > Hemichordata > Enteropneusta > Spengelidae > Glandiceps > Glandiceps talaboti. The sequence goes on from NC_135549.1 coordinate 16,265,004, forward strand.
AAATTGTTAAGTATGTTGTACATAGCGTTCATGTTAGTGTGCACCAGTTATGTCCCCATATTAAAATGACACAAGCTATTCAATTCAGTCTGTTTGACACTTAATAGAAACTTTCAAGTGTTGGGATGGCCATTAAAGGTATAATTCTAAGACACTCGTGTAACTATTAAGCCATTTTTCTCCGAGGGAAAACACTCCCGTTGAGTATAGAGTTTGAAAAAATGGGTTCCAGTTCGTAACAACTTCTGAGTTATTGAATGTATTTTTATCCAAAAAAATGTATCAATTATTCTTTGTCAAAACTTAAGTTTATGTTCATTTCTTGTATTCTCTAACAAAAAAAGGTGTCCTTGCCTTACCAAGAGGATGCTTGGGACTTAACTTATGACGAGGTAAGTGATTACATCATAATATAATTCAGAAAGGCAACAGCCTCGATCTCTAGCGGCCTGGATGGTCCCCCTGAGAGCATCCCTGGCGGTGACCATGAATAAATACAGAGTTTGCAAGACTTGGTTCGTGGAGAGAATGCTTGCCAGGTCAACCATCTAAACTTTCTACAAAAACTATAACGGCAATTACATGTACCTAGTCACTCGAACTAGTGCAGGTGGAAGGGTGAGTTGTGGGTCTGTTCTTGCTTTTCCATAATAAGAAAACATATGCAGCTGGTTAATAAGGATAAAATATCCATAGCTATTATTACTCAAGTTTCCTTCCACCAACAATACTACATTACCTAAGTTTTGCTAGCCTTGGCCAGGTGAGTTTCCATGGTATTGTACAAGTGTTCATCGCTCCATGTTCGATCGCCCTGAAAAAGTCCACATACAGCTGTTGTACCTCGTCATTTCTTTTGTCCTCATTACTTTTAGGTTACATTTTGTATCAGAATACACCTGCCCCCCCCCCCCTTGCCTTTTACGGCATTTCATGAATTTCCAAATGTCGTCATCAAAATGGTTACAAATGTTATTACTTCAAAAAACGAAATAACAAATTGAATTAAGCAAATCGTATTAAGCAAAAAAACAGCAGCAAGATAGTTTTTTTTTTGTTTACCAAGCATCACCTCATTTAAGTATCTCGAAATTGCAAAAAACGAGCCGGCAGAAATACATGTGACAAGTGTAAGAATAACGTATGGTAGCTTATAATGTGAAATCAATATACAATATTCTCAATGTATAGATGTGTGTTTTCAACAGCTGGTCCGGGTATTGGTTCATCGTTACTTACAAAAGAAAGTACCCAAGACAAAGAATGGGAGCCCAAGACAAACCAAAGATGTCGACACTTCTTCAGCAACACCTCACCAGCAAAATGAATTACGTCTTCTTAATTCAACCCCTGTATAACAAACAATCTTCCTGTTGGGGGCCATGGAATGTTCATTAAATGTGTTCACTAAAGTAAAGTGGTGCTATCAATCTGGCGTTGTCAGTTACTTTTTCACACCTTTTATCCCAATCGTATTTGGATTATTCAGAAAGCAGTAAGTGAACTGGTGTTGCAAGACTGGATTAGTAGTAGCAGATGACCGCATCGCTATTTTTAAGGGTTCAGGGGAAGGAATACATAGTTTTTAATGTTTTGTAATTGATAAGAGTTAAAAGTAAGGATTTAGTACATGTTTGTTGTTTAACATTGCTTTGTAAGTACAAAAATATAGTAGAGTTGTTTTATGAATTGAAAATCCAAAATAAATACCCAATTCTCATCCATATGGCCACTTAAATAAATATTCGTCGTTCTATATGCTTTTATCTGGCCCCTGAACACACAAGGTTAGCCTCCATAGTAAGCTGGGTGGTCGACCTGGCAAGTGTGTGTGTGGAAATAAAACTTGTCAGGTCAACCATCAACCTTTCCGTGGAGACTAATTCAAATGCTAAATGAAAAAAAAAAGTCAGACAAATGCCAGGGATTCGAAAATATTCTTTCCTTTATTGACAAATCGGTAGAAATGGGCAAGTTCAATAAATACTCCTTGTGCTCATTAAATTACACTCAATGCATGAGTCTAAGGATAACTTACTAGCTAAGAAATACCTACATTGATTACCTCAACAACTCTCCTAGAAATCACAAAATAACACTCAAGTAGTTAGTTTTTTTTGTCAACAACCAAAATGTCATGGTTTGGGTCATATTACACACATACCACTAATTTAGTATAAGTGCTAACATACTAGCACTTGTGTTTGTTCGTCATTTGCCATTTTGGTACATAAATCCACAGTCTGTGATAAATCACTTAAAATATGTTATTTCAAGTTGGTGCTTAGAAATATTGTTGCGGCACCTAATATAACTGTCATGATTTATTGTGCATAAATCAAACATTTCGAGTGGAAGTAATGTCTGAAGAAATTTTTTCCCAAGTGATTTTTTGTATTGTTAGCGGCTGAATACACTTGCCTTGTGTGAAATGGTTTAGTGCATATAAAGGTTCAAGAGATGTGACTTTCTTGCCGACAAACTAGTGGACTCCCCTTTCATGACCGTTCAGGGTTTCCATTCCTATCATATGATCACTTAGAATCAACACATAAACAAAGGACTGAAACACATTTATTTGTTAATTTTTTTTTACTTTGACTGGTTAAAAATTGTGGATTAAATAAATCAAGATATTACCAAATTTATGATTTATATGTACTTGTATATTTTAGTTTTTAGTTTACAACATCATATTACATGAACAGCTCATATGTGCTACTATAAGAAAAGTCATATTTTGACCATGTCTTTCCACCGGGGTAAATCTTGAGCAGAGGATGTGTAAATGTGGCAAGTATGAGACGAAGTTCCACCTTTGACTTAACTTACCCCCCATCGGTGATATTTCCTCTGGGGTAGTAGACAGTCAAAAGCAGTACTGCATCTCGTACTACCCCTGGACAAAGATGGTGGTAAGGTGGGTCACAGGTTGGGTAAAGGTGGGTAAATTGGACTTTTCGTGTAGTGGTGTTTATGGTGCTTCTGTTCAATCTCTCATACCATAGGCTTGTAACTAGAAATGGTAAATAATTGCATTTGTTTCTAATTACTGTTCCATACTAACTCTCTTCGACTGTACATGTCCAAGTGTTTATGGTGTTGAATTCAGGAAAAGATGTGTTATAGATCAAACATACCAAACTTTGGACTAAAATTTATAAGCATTAATGTCTTCTGTCACATATTTCCATCTTATAAGGTTTCCATTCGGAAAGCAATCTTAGGGTAGGGAGTTTTCTGTTTACTCTCATTGGAATGAACTTTATTTCTATCGATGGCAAAATGTTAGCTTTAAAGATTGGAATTTTGAAAAATTGGGTACTACTGTGAGATATCCTTGAAAAAAGCCATGAGGCATAAATATCCGAATTAAAATGTGAGGCAAGATAACTAATATATGCAATCAAAAAAAAAAACACTTTACAAATGTACACCTACAATAATATTCACAAATATATATGTACAGGAAACACAAAATATAATGTAATACTTTAAATGGTATACTTTTGGATGGCCGAGGGGGGGGGGGGGACTTTAACCCCTTCTTATGATTACCATTAAATATTTAACCACTCCAAAACAACAGAAGTGTTGTGCTATTCTGTTTTGATGGACACAAGCTGAGTTTATACACTTTTTGTTGGTAATTTTATGCTGCATATTTGTATCTTATTCCCCAATATTTTTCTTCCTTCTGCCAAGGAAAATATGAGTGACCTATGGAGCCTTTGACAACCCTTGGGTCACAAGTCTTTTCTGGCTGAATTAAGGAAAATATTGGAGAATAACATAATTATACCAGTGCCAGTAGTATCAAAGAAAAATTGGGGAAAGTAATGGTAAAGTTGAACGTTTTGACTCATATTTTGAACACAGCAGAACCAATGACATAGATACGCATTGTCATGATATACACGCGCGTTGTCCTGACGTACATGCACATTGCTGTGATGTAGAACAACCATAGGGCATATTCCATATGTTTTGTTTGATTTGTGAGATGTGCCAATGAGCAATTCCTGTCATTCTCTTATTCATGTGGTGTAGTGCCTCTAATTACCAACCTATATACCATACTTCATAGAATGATAACATGGATAGTACAAACAAATTTTACTTCCATGCATTATGTGCTGTTTAGTAATACCAAATTATCAAGCTCATAGTTGTAGGCATGAATTCCAATTTTTTTTTTTTTTATGAAAACAGTTGAATCCTGTCACTTAAACTAAAGGCCATGTAATGTTCTTTACAAAGTAATGTACATACATCTCTGTTTCAATGTTATTTCCTAAGCTATTGAGATTGCCTTCGCTACATATTTGGCACATGGCAAGTGAGGTGATATATTTATTTTTTTTAAAAATCAAAAGTCTGCAATTTGATCTGCACATGATTACGAAACACTGTGTTGTTTTGTATATTACAATTGAAGTATTGTGAAAAAACCAAACTATTCAGAAGTAAGAACCTTATGTGACAATATTCATTATATGTACAAAAATACATAACAGTTCACTTGCTCCTGCATTTATAGACAAAAAAAACACTTCACATTCATAGCAAACACTTTCATACATTGCTGTTTTTTTTCTTCTACATTACTAAATAATTAGCCATTATACTTTTTTTTAAGTTACAAACCTTGGATCAAAAACCCCAGCAGAAAGTCTGTCTGGTAATATTTTGATGAATTATTCCTATTGGATTCTACATCCTACTACTTCTACATAATTTGTAACTTCTGACCCTGATGAAGGAATAAACACTCCAAAATAAAAACATGTACAAAACTATACACACACAAAGGCAATGACGGAGATATCGTTGAAATCTGTCATTTTAAAAATCAACTTTGATAAATAGTTTACAAAAGATAATAAACAACAATAGGACATAACATTTGGCATTATATTTACAAAAATACAAAGTCCTTTTTTTTTTCTCAAAAAAAGTGACCGACGGGCAACAAAAGTTCACCTAAGAATTACTCCTGACGTGTTTTTATTGCTGTGTTGCACTTTTTGCGTTATAGGCATCTGGGTCACCTTTGTCCATGATTAGTAAAAAAAAAAGACATGTACATGCCCAAATACTATAATTCTACGATGAAGTTTACATAATCTAATGAAAGTGTACTTCTTGCTGTGCAAACTACCATGATTATGTACAATTTTGAAAATCGCCTAAAAAAGCTTTTTACTCTTTTTTTCTATGTATTTATTTGTTTCCATTTGCATCAATCTTGTAAATGGAATTGTAGAGTATTATGTAGTAAACTCTACACTAGGTTTAATATACAAGGTGGCAGTGGCTATTATTGATGCATGGAAATTAAGACTGATTTTTATAATTCTTCAAAAATCAGACATCAGGCCAGGCTTAAATGAACTTGTACTTAACATCAGTAACTCTGTAAGGAGAATCTTAGCAACATGTTATTTTTTGTAAAGTGTGTCTGCATGCTTTCTTATCAAACAAATAAGGTTGTATAGCCTGGCCTGACACCTTCATGACATGTTAAGCACAGTACAATTCAGCTGCTTTTAATACTATGCATGATACTCACTAAAAAAACCTCAGTAAACACCTACACTCTCTTTAATACTAAATAACTTTATCTGTCCTTAATAACTGATTCATGGTGATTCTAACATCAACCCTAACATTATATCTGTGACCAAAAAGTGTGCAACTTATCTTCATTAATAATTACAAAAGGTGAATACTAACACTTTTCTTATGTAAATACTGTTAACAAAACAGGAGGCATCTACACCCTTCTTTGGTGCTTGTTTTCGAAATGTCACACTCCCTATGTTAGTGTTTTGAAATTTAAGACTCCCTATGCCAGTAATATTACATGTAAAAATGGATCTGGAATCTGTATTTGTTTCTTGTGCATGTAAAAAAAGAAATTTGAAAGTCAATATTCTGCATAATTCTTAATAAATTGACTAAAGTTGTCATTTTTCTAACCACTATAACTCTACCCCTTTTAAATAGTCTCATTATCAAGTGAGGTATCTATGACGGTCATCCTCTCTGTATTGCATCAAATATCTTCCATTTCCTCTCCTTTATACTTTGACCAATATCATCCAGCAATTCTGTGGTATACTTTGACTGAAATGTCTTCAGACAAGTTGCAGACGACAATGTATATCTTATGAACGTAAGAGTACTATCTTGTCATCTGGCACCTATTTGAATAGGTTTTGCTGTTTGTTTTCCTGGATGATTGTATGAAGGTATATATGAGTTATCCAAACTTCCTTGGTCTTCATCTGTTTAAGGATGATTTTCCAGTACCAATAAAAAGGTGTGACAATTTACCTTTCCATTTGCTTAGAGAATTCCGTATGTGACTGGTGCATGGTGAAAACATCCACAAATGTTCCATTCTTCATCTACACATGCTCTTTTTCAGAGTTCCTTCAATTACAGGATTGTCAATGAAAACTTGATTGTAATGCCTCTAACAAAAAGAGAGACAAGCACACTCTGCCCAAGTATACTTGGAGTGGCCAACAAAACCTGCTATCACCATTCAGTACCAAGTATGCAAATATATTTGAAAATACCATGAGGGGCGCCCTCAACTACATCAGTCTATAAACAATGCAGGTGAAAGGTCGTCGACAGTTGAGAGTATAAAAATGCATCACTTGATGAGACATAACTTGACCTTCGATTGTCATCACATGCAGGTAAGAAAGTTTGACCTCTTGTACAAAGTAACAAGACTGTTGGCTGAGATACTCGTAGACAATATTCTGTACAGTGATGGGTGGGAAGTCCAGTATATGGAATACAAGATATATATGTTTTGTAGTGAACAGTACTGTACAGTTGATGGGTGGGAAGTAAAGGGGCGTAAATTTGGTATTTACAATCAGACAGCTGTCACGATTTTCATACCAATATAAATGTTAATTAGTAGTGTTGTTACTGATATCGATATCCTGGATCCTCCGCCACAGATCTCGTAATTTTCCTAAAGTTGGTCAAAATAAGGAAGAAATTTGTCAATTGAAAGTGAACAACATATAGCATGAAAATGTGGAATGCAAAAAGACCAGGAGATGGCTCCAGGAATGAATAACATAAAACCTAATTTGTTTCAGAGATATTTCAATCTCTACTAAATAGGCAATCATGGAGCTGTTTATATTAGTGCACTTCCATAGTCTGTATGACCCAATATTGACCTTACTGCACGTTTTCATGAAAGATCGCCATAATACTCTAACAGTATGCCTACAATGGATGACGTGGAATACTCTCTCATTCCTCCAGGGGTAGGTAACAAATATTGGTCTAGAGCACGATCGATATAGTGACAAGTACAAATATAAAAGTTGCGGGAAAATTCTACATAGTACCTGGTACAAGTCGTTTAGTTACAAGCAAAGTCTATATTGTGACGAACACAAAGTCCTGATTTTCCCACCGTCCATTGCATATTCAACATGCGGCAAGTAAGATCGACAATCCTGATGGTAAGAATCAGTCGATTTCTACTACTAAAAATCGAAAATACGTATTCCTATAGCGTGCGTTCTGGGAAGAATTGGTTGGAGGAACAACAGGGAACATTTCATTGATTGATTCCACCGTTTGTTGGAGGAGTTAGCGAAAAACTTTTTCTACCGACGGATGTCCTATTCTAAATCACACGTCCCTATTCTTATGTAATCAAAATGACAAGCTGATCTAATGATATTTCATATATGACAATTTTTGTACCAATTAAAGCATCCCAATGAAGTGATAAGTCATGTGACGTCAATATTATGGGATGTATATAATTGACATGTGATGATAAACTTTCTCATCATCAGGTATGAGTGTTTGTACTTCAAAACAAATCTACTTACATCTTCATGAAATGAATAGCAGTGCTCAGATCGTTTTCTATACCTTGGCTTACGTGACAGGTCACACGGATTCGGACCATCTAGTAGAGATACCGTCAAGGAAGTATTATACTCACACTGCAAAATACATAACGCTTATATATATCCACACCTATATTACAAATACTATGTACAAATTCTATCAGCAAACTAAAGACACATATTAAAGTGGCCATATGGATGAGAATTGGATATTTACTTCGGATTTTTACTTTATAAAACAATTTTATCATGGCTTCATACTTACAAAATTCAATGTGAAACAACATAGAACAAGTCTGTGTTTGTAACTCAATACTTTGCAAATAGCTAAAAAAAAATGAGTAAAAAAGTTTGTTATTGTACGTATAATAACGAACATTTTACACACTTATCAGTCTTTTGCCATATATTGAGTTACAAACAAGGACTTGGTATATGTTGTTTCATGTTGAATTTCAAGAAGGAAGCCGTGATAATATTGTTTTGTAAATTAAAAATCCAAAATAAATACCAAATTTTCATCCATATGGCCACTTTAAAATAGCTTTTGTATGTGGTAGATTATACAAGTAAGTGTCTTGGGTTGCGAATATAACCAACCTGTAATCATGGTTGTATCTCAACACTGAATGTGGTTGCAATTTAAGTGCTGCAATTTGAGGAGATCAGAAAATGGCACACTACTATGAGTGCAAATACATCCGTGTCTGTTAATAGCATATATCTACATGTCGCAGTAAATAGACTATTAAGTCTGCTTGCCAATAGTTCATCTGCCACTGTCTCTGAACTAAAGTTTACTGAAGGCATCATTTAATCATTTTAATTTGTTCTTATTATTTTGCAATTTTCGTCAGACCCAGTTTCCATACATAGTCATATATTTGGAATTATTTTAATATTAGCCTTCAGGTTCATTGTGCCCAGTCTTGGTTCAGTCCCCCCCCCCCCCCCCCCCCCCCCATCACCACCTCTCCACCTGGCTAACAATTCACCTCCATTAAATCTAACTTTTTGTACTGTTGAAATCAATCAGTGTATAGTCAATTTCACTATCACATGACAGTAAAGGATATCTCTCTCTGGTGCTTGTAGTACAGGCATATCAGGACAGTCACAATCTGGTTCAGCTACAACTAACATAAGATTGGTACCAGGAACTTTACTTGTACTCCATTCTCTGTAGATAAAACAGCAAATACAGTACATGTATGTGTCAGGACTTGTCATGGGGACAGATACAACAGAAGTCAACATATCCACTACACCACTCTGTAGAGTGTTATGAGGCAATATGTACAAATCAGGTGGTGCATGGCGTAGTTTGTAAACAATTTTTTTAAAATAGAAATTTGGCAACTTTTCTATCTAGAATGTACTTTCACTACATAATGCTACAATTTGATTGCAGTTGATGTTATGTCAGAATGAGTTGACAACACATGTTCACTTCACTGAACATTTGAGTGTATAGTTTTCGACTGATGATGATGGTGGTGGTGATGGTGATGATGATGATGATGATGATGATGATGATGATGATGATGATGATGATGATGATGGAATCTGTTAGGTAGTCAAAAGACTTTACTTACCTTGTGCAATTATTGGTACAGACTAGTGTATCGTAGTGGTATTCCAATTGTCCAAAGTAAAACTGTTTTTCAAGTTTTATGCAACTAACATTTTCTTCTGCGGCTTCTTGGGCATCAACTAATGATAAGAGTAAGGGCAAATAAATCATATTATGAAATCTTAAACTGAACAATTTAGCCTGTATGTTGTATGTCCAGGATTCTCACAAGACCTTTATGGAGTGTTTGAGTCTGTGAATGGATTAATTTCATATGAGCAATAGAAGTTAACATGGTAAGTGTTGCTCCGCTTTCACTGGTGATGGTGCCCTGTCAAGGCATACCAAACAGAAATGGAAATGTAATGAAATTTATTTCGCATTTAGATGCCATCAGCCCAAAAAATATGTACAAACAAATGAAGCAAGACAAAACATATAATGATTTGCATACGTACATGAAATGAAAATATACAACCGAAAACGTGTCAAGAATAAACATAACTTATGAAATGGAAAAGTTTAGCAAACCATTCCAAACAGATTAGGTAATTTACTCAGAAATACTAGACCCAAAGTTTTGCTGTTACTTTGTTCCCATAAACCTCACCATGATTTCATTTAAACTCAAATAAAACAATTCAGGGGTCATCATACAACTTTTTCTTCAAAAAAGCTCAAAATGTCTTCAAGATTACCCCATTTTAGAATTCAAAATGGCCACAAAATTAAATTGTATGGGAAGATAAAAGATTGTTAATTTCCTTTAAAACAAGACGGTGAACCCCCAAATTTCTTTTATCATTTTGAAAGGAGAAGGAACATGTTTCCATATGGTAAAGTTTGAAGAAATTCAAATCATGTCTGTCCATGAGGCACATGCTACCTTAATTACTATATCTAGATTATTTTGTCACGTGCAATACTGAAAACATTACCGCATCTGTGTCTGCAAATAATATGTAAATGAGTGTGTATTCATTTCTTGTACATGAAATCAAGCGATCACACAGTATCATTTCTTTACGGAAATTTGTTGTTTCAGATAAACATACCTAATAATAACAGAACCCCGTGCCACAGGAGTGCCATTGTGGATACTTGTGGTTATTTGCACATAGCTTGTGGTGTTTTCTACTTCACTTTCACTTGCTATGCTCATGAAATTACAGCCACAGAGAACACTACAAACACTCATGCACATACCCCATGTAGGCCTCACTTGCACTGACACGTGATGACATTGTGTCATATTATTACATATCAAAAGAGCTTCTGACATCTATGTTTTTCATAGTTTTTTCAAAGTTTTATCATACCTGTAGTTGATGACCATGAAGAATATAACAGGTTGTACAGACTGTATTGAACATATGCCCTGTAAATAAAACATGATAAAAATTAGAGTTTACACTAACGCTTACAAGGAGTCTGAACATGTAAATATAAAAATTATAACAGCACCGGATAATGCTATACAGTTACTAATACCATGTTGCCCTTGACAACTGACCACTGTGACCATAGACCACAAAAAACGTAACATTATAATAGCAACAGACGATGTGCAAAAACCAGTTACAAACAGAGAATAGTAGAAGCAAATATGTGTAAACTATCTGGTATATACACAGCTGAGTTTACATTCTAGAATAACATGTATAACACATCTCAATTGTTTATCTATGGACTATTTACCACTGCTCTGAGTAAGATCAAAGACTCGTCACTTGATATATACTAAAATATTTGAATTTGGATTAATATAAAGTATATATATATAATCAATACGACATATTACATACATCATCTTTGTGATATGAATTCCAATGAATTTAAGGACATCAAAAATATATTTCAGTAAAAATGATATGAGAAACTCACCAGGATGCCTTTGTTGCCCACCAATTTAACGTCAATGCTTCAGGGAAGGACAAAGATGGCTAAAAAGTGGGAAAAATTACAAAATGAAAATAGTATTGTAACATATTTATCAAAACATATTCTTGTAAAGGTGAAGTGTTTGAATGAGATGATACAATCAACATTTTTGAATTTTAAAAAAAACTGAAAAATCTGAAAGTTTAGTTATTTTATTTATTCAATATGCAATATATAGCAAGCCTTCATAGAAGACACAGCCCCCTTCAATTACTTCTGTGTGACTGAAATGATCTGACACTTGGATTTAACTAAATTCATAGTTATAACTGTTAATAAACTTACAACATGTATAGATCTGCCTGATGCCGTTGTTTGTTTCTCTTCAAGCTTTGGACAGGATGCCTGGTAGTCAAAGGATTCAACTCTGAAAGAAATTGAGCAAAATGTCATCATTTGTTGAAGTCCCATGTCATAATCAATTTATGCCCAGTGTTCAAATTTATGTTTTCAATGAATGCACGTGTGGGCAGCACTACTATGGGTGAACACTATTGATTTGTTTGAACACTTCTTCTTTGAATATTCCTATAGATAGAGTGTGGACAGTGTTATTCGTGAGATTGTTCCAGTTATTTACAGTGCATGGATAAAATGAGAATTTGTTTGTATTTGTTTTGGCTGTTATAGTGTGGAAAGTGTGTGAGTGTGATTGTCTGATTCATGTGGTTGTATGTTTGAACTGCTGAAGTGGTCCATAGGTTAATCCTCTTTCTCCTTAGGGGTATTTGTTTTGTACATAACTAAGTACAAGTTGGGAGAAATCGGATTAATTAACTTATCTACTAAGTGCTTTATATGTCATGGTGTAAATGTTATATATGGTTTGTATCTACCTGCCAGCGAGTTTTATTGGCATCCTACACAGGTTCCCTTTGAATACACCATGATAATTTTAAAGTATAACTCATACCTTTTTTTCCCCACTTTGTTATTATTATATCATTCTAAATCTTCAATAATGTGTAAAATGGTCGATATAATATACCGGTAGGTTTAATTCGTTTCGGGGTGTTTTTTTGAAATATAATGATATTTATATGGGTTTGGAATAAAACAGACACACTGGATTTTGAATTAGCCATCAACTGGGTGTTTAATTAAATTGAGCAAATTCAAAACCAAACTGGCATGCAATGAGTTTTTGCAATATCTGCTACACTGTTACGTATATTTCAAATACACTTTAATCTGCTCCTTTCCACATTTTCTTACTTACTTTACAAATAGTTTACTTTTCAGTTTACTCTTGAAATACACTTTTGGTACTTACTTTTCAAATACGGTTTTGTTTAACATGTCGTTCATGATGTTTCCTTCAATCAAACCAAAGAAGGCCCCAACCTGAAAAGAAAGAAAGAGATAGGAGTGACTTAACTGGTTAGCAACAGCATCAATGTAGATTTATAAATCTCAATTTCCTAACAATACCTTATTATGGTTCCATGTGGATCATTGGTGATCATAATTTACGAGATTTTCACAGATCTTCATTTCACAAAAACACCTATTATTTCATATTCTAGTGAATATTCCCTTCCTTACCATGTGTTGACAGTGTAGGAAGTACACTCAAAATTGAGACATCACAGACTTTCGCTTTTTGAATTTCATCATAACTGTCTTCTTTGTATATTCCTACAATATTTTCATTGAAATGTTTGATACAATACATCTGACTGTTGCATGCACACATATAGCCACACTTAAAACTACAAACTCAGAAATGCACACTAGTGGCTACAACATCATCACTTCACCATCACATTATTTTAGTTAGATAGATACTCACATGATGCTTGTACATGTCTTGGTTTGTTCCCACTATAAAACCACCATTATCAAGGAGATAACAGTTGAGATCCTGTAACAGAAACAACAACTGATAAGTCCATGTGTTCATCAAAGCTAACATGAAATGCAACAAGTACAAAATTAAACGCATGTCAAAACCCACATCAATCTTTAAAAGTATTTGATGATACAATTCTGCTGGACACCCAGCCAGTATGTGAAATAATATTTTATGATTCAACAAACCTCATCGGCACAACTTCGTTCACAATCACCTTCATACGGACACTGAAAAGAACGAAAACAAGACTCACCATTTTGCCATAAGTTTACACAAGACAAGCGACCTATCGGTCAGAATAGCTCCGCTGGTTTTTTTTTTAATTTTATTTTTTATTTTGGTGACATGTAGAAGTGGTTCAGTTCTTCAGCTCTTTACTATGCAGTTTTGTTTTAGCGATGCAATAAAGTGGTTAGTGGTTTCATATGATGTCTCACTATAAAACACATTTTACACAGAAGTTGGTAATGTATTGTACTTTTATACCATAGTCACCATTTTATAACAAAAATCTACTGTTATGAAAAATTGCACAAAATCTCAGGGAAAAAGTGACTGGGAAATGCACACAAGAAAAAGAAGAAAAAAAGAGGATTTTGAGGTTGGCTATAAATAATTCCAATGTCTTACAGCTTTAACCCTGGAAAATTTTAATGATGAATGAAATAAACTAGGGATCTAAAATAATTTTGAGGCAATTTGAATTTCAATTTTCTAACAAATTTACCAAGTCAACAACATTCAACTTGTACTAGTTGTAGTAGATATATATATATAGGGAAGAAATGTATTAATCGCCATCTTAGTTTCCGTACGGCGACAATCCCCAAGTACCCGAAAGAGAGTCATTCTCAGCCAACAGGGTTCGACACTGGAGTAAAAGTCACTATCCCACAGGTGGTCCTATCTTTAAGTGCTTTCGCTTGTTCACTTAGGCTCTTCATCTCTCTTAGTTTTTGCTCTACTTCTAATTCACTTTTCCAAACCCCATATTTATGTCAAACACTGTTGTAATTGAACTGTCTATTTCGTTGTAGTTGTTTGTGCATCATCAACTCCTTACTGTAATTTTATTCTCTTTTTTATGTTTTGGAGCTTCTTCTCTTTTTTTTTGTTGCTTTCTGTGAGTAGTTTGTCTTAATGGGGGGGGGGGAGGAGTAATAAGATGTTATGTGGTCTTATTTCTAGCTTAAATACTACATAACATTTCTGGTACACATTGATCTAACTATTGCATTTTTAAAAGACAAAAAATTACCTTCCCATAGAGCAAGTCTTTATAGTGTTGTCCTTAGTGCATATTAGAATGTATTTACAACATAAAAATAAATAAATTTGAAGGTTACCAGCAGTTACAGCAAAATGTTGTTACTAATTACATGTACAAGTCACTTCGTCTATTTTCGTGTCTATGTACTTCCGGGTTGACATAAACGTTAAACGTGATACAGTTGGCCCTATAATTACTAAGAAATGACAAAACCGTTCGCAAAATAAAGTTCAGGATTTTAATTTTTCAAACTGAATACCAAAACATGAACACGGAACACGGAACACGGAATCGTGTCAGTGCATGGATGTATTAGTGATGTATCACTAATACATCCATGGTCAGTGTTACTAAGTAAGTTAGCAGTTTCATTATAGGCTGTAAGTTGTACCGGTAAAAAACCATCATCACATCATGTAGGAAGTACAAAAACATAGAACACGTTGTTTTCTTGCTGAATAAACTCACTGAAATAACAACACAGTCAAATTGCGTCTTCGATTTTGACAGCCACCATTGTTATGATTGAGCTTCACTAGTTCCGTTGAACGTGGCCGGGCGAACGCCGACATCCAATTTGTACAGCGTTTTAACAAAGGGAGCTCGTCAATAACCTACCGAATAATTAACTCAGAAACGAAGTTTAAATACTAACTGATCTAAAATTACTGTTCAGAAAGACTACGCATCCGTACATAAATACGAATTCATGCGACAAAGATTTCGACTTATTATACACATATCATCGTACAACTAATTTTATTGGCTACATTTGAAAGGTCTCACTTGATTGGCTCATCGTTCGCTATTCCCGTTTTCAAGAGACACCCTGCCAGAATAAAGTGCCACGTAGTACAGCAATGGCGCGAGATCGTCTGTTGGGCGACTTTCCCACCGGGTGTGCTTTTCGAAAACTACACAACACATGCTTTTATGACACGGAATCATAGAAAATCTACCCCGTTTCCAAACTAATCGTAATTTTATCGCGAATAGACAACCGGAGTTGGTCAAAATAGCAAATTAAAAATCAAATGAATTTTACTATGACCGTGAATTCATCATATAGCCGGTGGTTTGAATTCTGAGCTCCCTGATATACCTATCGAAAAGTCACTATCCCGTCGGACTACCTGCAATTATCGGGCTGGCTAAACTTCCCGATGAACTGGAGTAAGGTCCAAGTCCAAGTTAAAGCCCCGACAGTACGTGAGAAAATCGTCTCAAACTAGCGATACAACTTTCAAAATATAACTTGACATGTCTTCATTTGTTAGAGTTATACAATTCAAGACAGGGTTTCACTCGAAAACAACAATTCTGTGAATAATGACACTGAACGCAGCGATTTCTCGGATGATGTTACCACTGCACTGTAACGTATGGCTGACAACGACTTGCTTCTGGGTTAGTCCCTCGTGCATCCGGGTACTTGGGATTGTCGTGCAATACCACATCAGCAATTTTGACGCTGTAATTTTGCCACCAATATTGATCGTACAAAAACAAAACTCCATAAATGAACCACAAAGTACTTTCCCTTTCAAAATGTGGTAATTTTAGAAAGAGTATTATCGTTTTTATTGACGACTGACTCTGTCAAAAACACTTCAGTTCAGGCATGGAAGACTTCTCACAATGATCATGAGCTATGAGGTGCATATACTGGAATGAACCATTCTGTAGGAGGGGTGGTGTGTGAATTGGATTTGAAGTTTACAAACCTTTTTCGAACAAATATTTGTCATTTTAGCGCACAATGCGTAGAATTAAGACTATAGCACATATTACATTGCTAGTTTGACGTCAATAGTGTCTTTTGAAAAGTTGCACTTTACCTAAAGTCTCGCGGACTGATTTCCAATATGGCGTCGGTCATTATGCTCATTAACATATTCATTTTTTTTTCAAATTTCAAAAAAAAAATCATAAAAAATAGAAGAGAAGACGTGCTGACTTGAAATTAACAAATCTAAGTAAGCTACCCCCTGTGCATCAACACACCAGATATCAAAGCAATCTGACTTAAAGTTTATAAGGAGTTGATGAAAATGTCATTTTTGGAAAAAAAATCATAAAAAATTGCAAATGGCACAGATTAACTTGACATGAACAAATCTGAATAGCCTCCCCCCAGGGAACATGCACACCAAATATCGAAGAATTCCGACTGTCACTTTCAGCGTAGATAGTGAAAATATAAAAGTTTGATGGACACCTATGATTCACTCTACTCTCTATACCTCAATACCCACCTATACCTAAAGCTACGCTTTCAGCTTTTGCTAACAGCGGAGCTAAAAATTATAGAACTAAAACATATCACACTTTCGGGTTCTTAATCTAATAACATAAATGTGAAGTTGTTGTTAGGTCATTATCGCGATATTCATTCACATTTGCATGACTTTGACGAAATCCTGGAGTAATGATTTGAATAGTCGGAGACGATTACACACAGGGAGCCCACTACGCTGATATTATGCATTGGCAGAACTATGGGCGATTCTGGGATAATGTACTTTTTTACAGTGGCACAAGCTGAGTTTATAAGCTTTTCACTCCATTGAAAATACTTACCAGACATCCTACCATAACGTTAATTTCAATGCATGTCTTCTATAACATTACGATTGTCTCCTAGCATTGTTAGAACAGTTGATTGCATAGGAACCTAAGGGATTTTCTAAATATTGTTTGATACGTATAATATGATAAATTACATCATTGGATCATTCAGGTTTGAGTTCAGTCAATTGCAAGTGGTGGTTAAGGTGTGCTTCAGTAGGTACAATAATGTGAGTATGTTTACAATATGTAGTAAAAACAATGCCTAAACATGTCTAAACTCAGCTTGTGCCCCTTTTTAATCAATTAAATTTGTAAATTCAAATATGGTCACTACTTGTGGAGCACCCAAGTGCCTTCAGTGTTAAAGCAGGAGAAAACCACATAGAGTGTGGACCAGTGTGTCCTCTAAGCCAATTTGACGCACCACTGATGCACACAATTTCTAGTGACGCACCAAAATTTGGTTTTCTCATATCTTTAACTATGCGGTGACTCACAAGAAAAGTCAGTTTTTATCATTTTGACTCACAACAACAAAATTTGGCTATCATTTCCAGGGCACACTGGTATGGACTGAGTTCCACAGACAGCAATTTCATAGCAGGCATGCAACATATTAATTTATAGCCCTGTCACTTAGTTCTACAACATAAACCTGAATGGATATCTGTAGAATTGTGTGTATGTATTTGTCTGTATATTAAAACTGTTGAGAAGAATTTCCCACAAACAGTTTTTTTTAAAATATAGTCTTACGTCAAGAGTAATATCAATCCATCTATTTGTGAAATCTTCTTCAAGGAGATAAGCTGCAATGACAGCTGGAGGTATATCGTTGTCTAGCCTGACAGCTTTGCTAGCCTTGATTGTCATACCGTTACTGGTATCATTGCCCATATAAAATTGACCTGTGGAGTAAAAAAAAAAAAAAAAAAACCCCATCAAATGACTTGCCAATCTTCATGCCAATCCAAAGCTCAAGACAATTTGTCAAGAAGTCACTAGGAATGTTGATCAACAATATTACAGCAGAAAGTCTGATGTTTTAAAATTGTGACTGGACAGATTTCATATATTGCTTTGGGATGTACTAAATAGGAGTTAATTTACGTCAAGTAATGGATACATCTGGGCAGGGGTGAACAAATCATTTTGTGAAACATTGAATCTTACCTATGAATCTGTATATTCAGATGACTTTTTAACATACATGTAGTTATTAACAGTAAGGTACTGGTCCGACGGACCAGACAAGGTAAAATTTGTGCGGGTCCGCCCAAAAAATCGCTAGTCCTGGACCCAGGGACCAGTGGATTTGTTCACCCCTGCATCTGGGTATATGTCATGTATGAGAACAAAACTTACAAACTAAAAAGATTGTCTATATTATGCCATGTTTTCAACATTGACAAACCTTTTCCATCCTATGATACTGGTACTATTTCAATGATACTAAAATGATATTAAGTAATCATTGAAATCAACCATAATCATAAGCTGTCAAATCATTCCTTGTTGGACATTGTTGTCTCGTAGTTCCAGACCCTCTTCTAAAACATCTCTCTCTATGCGATGTCAATTTTACAGCTACAAAGTCCTCTTACACTTACCTGTATTATATGGTACAGATATGGTATACTTATCGGTGAACAAAGACCTCTCGTAGTAATCTTGCTCCCAGGGATCTCTCAGAAGTTTCATTTCTGTCTGTGTTAGTTTGGATGCCGCTCTGTAATGTCAAGTTCATATGTATACATTTATGATGGTCTACATGCATAGATGATCAATCAAAACCTACCGATACTATATCAGTGACTATACAAGAAATTAAATATTACATTTGTCTAAAAATTTGTCATTTTGAAAATATCTACTATACATAGTAAATTTCACTGTCCTAGAATTATAGATACGAAATATACAAAATATCAACAATACTACTGAAACAAGATATTTAGTTTAAGATTGACAAAGGCTAACCAAAACATTGGAATCTGTATTTTATATCTGTTAATGTCATCTGTAATGAATGCATATAGAATAAGTGGCAAATATCCACTAATTGACATATTTCTAGTGATGCTTCATCAGACACAAACAGAACACATGAGGTTTTCGCCTATAAAACATGATTTTCTCTTCAACCCACTTTTTCTCTATTTCACAAGATGTAAGTTGTGTTTCCTTATAAAATGCTTATCTCTCTACTTTACTTTATTTTTTTTTCAAACTCACATCTCACCATCTTAATAACACGATACAAATAAACATTTGCAGCCTAGGAAGTTGCCGGTAATTACTGGCATTTGCAGGTGATAAATTGTCCAATGCAGGTGACCTATTGTAAATACTTGCATTCAGCCGGTGACATATTTTAAATTTACTGGCATTGAAAAAGGTGAAATTTCAACTTTACCTGCATTTGAAAGACTAATTTTAAAGCCCACTTGCATATTGACTATTTTCATGATAATGGAATCTTTTTATTTGCATTAATATGAACGTTGTCATTCAACAACATTAATGATTACGTTCATTCGAGATAAACATGACATTTGTCACAATGAATGTTGATAAGAATCAAAGTTTGATATATAATTTTACTTTACTTTACTCCTACGTATTATGTCTTAGGAGCATTTTGCTCCACAAAAAATTTAAAATTCAGGACCAAATTGATCCTAAAAAGTCTTGCTAAAAGACTTCACTTCCTATATGATTTGTGTCTTTGTACTGCCTCTAAGCTGTATGACAAACAACTTTGTAAACTAACGTCAAACTGGAACTAATTATTTTACTTACTCGCGGGGGTAGATTCTTGTAAGGCCACCCACTGTCCCAACCATCACCATCTCGACTTCCATTCTGTCAATACCAACAAATTGCATGAATTAGACAATTATTTACTGGGCATTCTAACACCAAGCATTTCAACTTTTTTAGCACTGAGTTTTTTATCTGTCCTGGTCACTGATACTCATCTGATTGGCATATACCATAGTTACATCTGAACTCTAGGTGGCAGTATACATGTACATACTGTTACATCGGCTTAATTTAGGTAAAGAAACAAATAATTGATATATTCACATATGTAGTAAGGGTATGTACATTACAAAGTATATAATTATGTACCATGGTTTTAATCCCCATTTTCAACTCTTGTAGACTTTTGACTCTTGATGTTTTAAGCAGAACATGTATGTAGGGGTTCGATCCCTCTTTGAATGCATGTACAACTTTTGACCACATATTTTGGGCAATGTTGTTTCCAAATTCCCAATTGTCAAATTTATCTGAGACTTTCGACTCCTATTTTCTGGCTGAATGTAGACTTTTGACTCCTAATTTTTAATCTTTGCAGAATTTGTGCTTGTAATTTGCCAGGATACACTTTTGTACCAATTACCCACCCACATACCCTCCAAGTACATCCCACCCCCACCCACACCCTCACCCCCACACCCATCCCTCCATTACACATTTTTATATTTCTATTGTATTTGTTATTTCTCATAGTATTCATTGTGCAAAATCGTTTTACTTACGACAAAGGATCATTAGAGCTCGCTTCAATATTCTCTGCCCACCATTCTGACTCCAGATCAGAAGTCACTTGTAAGTCAAACAGTGTCCGTTTAGCCATTTCCTCATCACCTACATAAATAAACAATTCAAGGATTAATTAGGAAAAGCTTCTGCGTGCACCACCTAAAATAAATCCAGCACTGAAAAATACAACAGTACTACAAATGCTTTTACAACCTTACTGGGGGGTATTTTGCTAATACTAACAATTTCTGCTTTGTAACGTAAAGATTTCAGATTGTATCTAAACCTGAGATACAATCTGAAAGAATATATCAGGACATCAAAATGGCTGCCATATTGATACTCAGAAGTGACATTTTGTGTTCATTCCTTTCTCATGCAAAGTTTCATTTCTTTCTCCAATGCCTACAGATGGCAATAGAGTATCTGTAACTATAATGTCTTTGTGAATATCCTGATCTGGTGACTGTACAACCAGACCTTCGAGTCAGGTTGATGAAATGGTTACAATCAAGAATTGAACAGTTTTTAATGGCCTTATTAAAATCCAATATCAGATAGTGTGAGAGGACTTCTGATTTGCATAAAAACATAAACCTGTGAACGATACATATTATTCATGTTCCATCTTTTCCAAAGTTCAGCCCTCTCTTCTATTATTGCAGTTATTAACTTAAAGGCAGTAAAAAAATGCTGTAGTATGTTCTGCTACGTTTCCTCACTGTTGTCATCCCTCACATACACTAGTATATCTTAGATTAGACGTTATAATTTCAAAGTTCCACTACAGAAACTGTAACACTTGAGCTGCATACCCATCCAACCTTTCCTCCTATCATTGTACTTACATCCCTCTGGTACTGGTGCCCCTTCTGTCTCAAAGTAGCTCCTAAGATGCTGCAACACTGCTTCTGTAGTGTCATTATTATCCTGCCCTCTACAAAACTGCCTGAAAGCATAAAAACCACATGTGGTCAATTTGCAAAAAAACACACACACAAAAACCAACGTTCCATAAAACTGAGTATGGACAATGCATACTGACCGCATCTTCTGACTTGTACATCATTGCATTCTGTACGAATTCTCACAATCAACATGACAAACGTGAAACGCAACTTAGTAGCTTCGTCCACTTAGAACTAAAGGCAAATTGTAAAGATCTTGATATATATATATATATGTGCTAATGTCTTCATTCCTAAAGAGCAATAAGGAGCAAAGATATTCCGAACTTACCATGGTGCAAAGAGAATCAGACTATTGTTTGGTCGCATGAGATTTTCTGAGCGTCCTATGAAGTGAAACATAAAAACACCACACTTACACAGTAGTTTTCACACAAAAATTACAAATAAACTCGGATCATCATCAAAGTAACATCTAATTTTTTTTTAGTATTAATTCTAAGCTAATGAGCATTTAAATAATTTACATAAATTATATATTTTGGCTATAAAATCACTCAGCCTTTTTCAGCTGTTATTGTAAACAATTCAAGAAAATCAACTTGTGATTCTTTATATGTGCAGTTGTTATTTTGAATGGCTGATGATAGAGGGCGCTCTTGTCATTTCTGGAGAAATGCATATGGTATATCTTAACGAGGTTTTGTGAAATGGAATTGACATTTATTTCATACTCGATAAAAACACAATAAATGAATGTAGCCCACAGTGAAAGTACTTTTACTTGGGTGTTAGTTGTTACAGGTAACAATATAAAAACTGTTGGTTAATAGGCCTTTTCAAAATTTGCCATGGTGGCGCTCTACTTCCTGTCTGTGTATACCTTGGGGGTATACAAGGTATAGGTTACTTGCATGATTATTCATAGAGCACTGCTGCTTTCCTCGATGTCTGAACAATACAAAAAACATCCCTGATTTACACTTCTACAGAATACCAAGGAACAAAGCTCCTAAGAAAGGGTACTATGAGGTAATGATACCCCCAATTTGAGCGAGGGCGCTGTATTCTCAATTTCCTGTTTAAGTCTGAAATGGCCTATTGCTTGATATAGAATATTACATAGAAAGAATTTACCCCGAACCTTATATGATAGCATGACTAACAGCAAACAGTGAAACGAAGAATAACGCATAATAACACTTACTGTCTTCAAAGTCTGTATCTTTTATATTCATTACCCATAGATTAAAACTTGGTAAAGCTATGGCCATACTGTAAAAGTCAATATTGAGAATTATTTAATATTAATAATAAGTGTATATACAATATGTTGTGAGAATGTCCAAATCTGGGAAAATAATGAGAATCAATAAATGATAACGTACAAATTATTACAGAGATAATAAGGTGGGTGGAGAAGATTCCTAAATGCAAATGAGTGACACACACATACACACAGCATGTCACATACATATGTACATACATACATACATACATACATACATACATACATACATACATACAAACATACATACATACATACATACACATACACACATGCACTCACTCACACACACACACACACATACACAGATGGCACAGCCATTCTGTCACTAGACGTTAAACTAACCTGAAAGAGGTATTTTCTATAAATTGGTGGGCATACGTCATATTCACCTTGAAGACATATCGCTGTAAGAGATTAGAGATGTACAACTTCAGAAAAGTTTTGATGTTAATGTGAAGAGAATGTTGTAATTATCCCCTTTTTTCATTTCAGAATTAATATCGTGGTAAATTTGTATGGTGTGACGTGAATCATGTCAGGTAAAGAAAGGTTTAATAAGAAATGTTGACTGCAAGAGAAGTGAATGGAACTTAAATTCATAGTCTAGTTCCTGACGGACCGTATTACGTATTACGTTATCTTCATACTATTCCATCTAGTCAGTCCCGTTACTCTTGCACAAAATTCTGTGCCCCCCTCCACGGCATTCATATAAACATGATGATGTCATCACGTCCCCATGTGACTCTAGTTTAAATAGACTGGAGGTGGAGTCCTGGTTGGACATTTGCATATCATAGTCAAAACTGAATCAGCTGTACAAATGAACATTAGTGAGCAATGACAACAACCTGTCACTTTGTGATGGATTACTACTGACATGCACCGTTAGTGCTTCGCCCACCATGGGGTTGAACCACAATTAACGCCTAGAGCAACGGGTATTGACTAGACGGAGTAGAATGAAGATAACGTACTACGGAATATATATATTCAGACTGTAGTCGTACATGAAACCCCATCTAGAATTTGGTATGATTAACTATGGTAGATGTTTCCTCACCTCTATTTGTCCTTCACCATTTGAATTCCTGTGAAGAGTTTCGACTACTCGAGTATCTTTAATTTCGTCTATCATATCTCTCCGTAACTAGATCAAATAAATAAAAGATCAATTGAAATGTAATCATAAGACAGTTTCAGGGCACTCCACTGTGAGTGAATGCATCCCACTCCAAACAATGACATATATAAACATATCCTATTGTACAGAATGTTTTACTACTCATAATTAGTACAGCAGTCCAGGTGTCATACTTTTACAATAACAACAGCTACAAGTTTCATCAGTTTCATTACTTTACTTTACTTTACTTTACAAAAACACTGAAAGTCATATACCCACAATACACTTTCAAAATTGCAAAGTGTTACTATTATAGCTATTTCTCATCAATGGACCGGACAGTCACGTCTCTACAATACACATTTAAATTGTCAAGTGTTAAGCTATTTCTTCACACTAGACTGGACAGTCATATCTCCACAATACACATTTAAATTGCCAAGTGTTACTACTATAGCTATTTGTTCACACTGGACTGGACAGTCACATCCCCCACAATACACATTTAAATTGCCAAGTGTTAAGCTATTTCTCCACACTCAACTGAACAGTCATATCTCCACAATACACATTCAAATTGCCAAGTGTTACTACTATAGCTACTTCTTCATACTAGACTGGACAGTCATATCTCCACAATACACATTCAAATTGTCAAGTGTTAAGCTATTTCTTCACACTAGACTGGACAGTCATATCCCCACAATACACATTTAAATTGTCAAGTGTTAAGCTATTTTTTCACACTGGACTGGACAGTCATATCTCCACAATGCACATTCAAATTGCCAAGTGCTACTACTATAGCTACTTCTTCATACTAGACTGGATAGTCATATCCCCACAATACACATTTAAATTGCCAAATGATAAGCTATTTCTTCAGACTTGACTGGACAGCCATATCTCCACAATAGGCATTTAAATTGCCAAGTGTTATTTCTTCACACTGGACTGGACAGTAACGTCTCTACAATACACATTTAAATTGTCAAGTGTTCAGCTATTTCTTCACACTGGACTGGACAGTAACGTCTCTACAATACACATTTAAATTGCCAAGTTTTCAGCTATTTCTTCACACTGGACGGGACAGTAACGTCTCTACAATACACATTTAAATTGCCAAGTGTTAAGGTATTTCTCCACACTAGACTGGACAGTCAAATCTCCACAATACGCATTTAAATTGCCAAGTGTTAAGCTATTTCTTCACACTGGACTGGACAGTCATATCTCCACAATACACATTTAAATTGCCAAGTGTTAAGCTATTTCTTCACACTGGACTGGACAGTCATATCTCCACAATACATTCAAATTGCCAAGTGTTAAGCTATTTCTTCACACTGGACTGGACAGTCACATCCCCCACAATACACATTTAAATTGCCACGTGTTAAGCATATCTGAACAATACACTATAATGCCAAGTTACACTTCACACTAGTGTAAGTGAACATTACCATAGTAACAGATATGATGCAAGCCTATGAAAAATGTATGTATCTAAAAAAATATGGTGATATATATGATAGTGATATTCATATGTTGCGGTTTTCTTCCTTTTAACTCGATGGCTTCAACAAGTCTTTTAAAACTCAAGCAAATAATTTCCAAACCTCATCTTTGCCAGGAGCATCCAATTCCACTTCAAGGAAATCAACGTTTGGTGGTTCTATAAGGTATCCCAGCTGTTGACCAGAAAAGATGCAAATATCATCAGTACATTAAGTATCCAATGAGAGTTTACTACCTTAATCATGCAGAGGTAAATAGACCGCATTTTTTTGTTAACTCACTCTGAAAGATTTTACTTAACAAATAATTTCGAACATGGGTACTTTTAAGTAGCAAAGTTTCTTGTGTGCTCGAGGGATAAGTCAAGGATTGATTATGAATATACACATGATTTTGTACATTGGTTGTGGCACAATGCAATCTATACAATATTTTTTGTGTGTCTTAAAATCCACACCCAATATTAGAATATACTTGAGAAGGAAACACATCATTCATATTTTCACAAATGTGGAAAACATCTTGTTATTACATTCTAATATCCATACCTAAAACTTTTAATCATCTCAGTTTGAATATAAAAAATATCTCATTGTCGAATTACATAAACAAGGTAGCTAAAAGTAAATAGAAACACCACTCCAATTCAGAATAAATTTTAATAGCCAATATAAACTTCGTCAAAATGTACTATCACATGTATTTTTTTACTCAAAATTTACAGTTATATATTTTGTCTTCATGTATTTTCAGGCCTGCACATCAACAATGCCTTGCAAAGTACCCATGTCCAACTAATATTTGCACTGCGATAATTATTATTAAGCATTTTCTTTTTATTAAGAAGACAGTTTTCTAAGCAATTCCTAAAAGTTCCTAAAATGAAAGAAAACATCAAGCGAGAGGGTTGGTTGATGAACAAAACATAGTTTAAATAACCAATACAATACATCTCTTCATATACATAACTGAGGAAAGGTGGATTTGCAACGTAATTAAAAAGAGGGAGAGAGATAAGATTATGCAAACTACAATATCACAAAAATAGTCCATGTTTACAAACTGCAACAGAAAACTGCATGGGTACAAGGAAAAGTTTTTATGCTGAAATTAAAGCATCAAGGCAGGGTTACCTAAGGCATAGTAACCATAATATAACAACTGGCAAGGAAAAAATCTGCAAGAAAGTTTGATGTGATATCAGCAAAGCAACTGCCCAGTATATAACAAGTTAAGTAACATCTACACAAGGTATTCGTAGGTACAATTATTCTCAAAACAACATTCGTGGAAACTGAAACAACTGAGAAAAGTTATAATGGACATTGTCTTACTCAATCAATCATGTAACTGGAGGAAAAAAAATAAAGTGAAAATGGGCCACAAAAATAGAAAAAAAGGTGTTTTGAAAAAAAAATGAAAAAAAAGGACATGAGATATCATTTTGCAAAAGAAAATATTTTGTTTAGTATCTTCAGAATCCAGAATAAAACTGTTTGAGAGTATAGTGAATGGGGTATTTTGTTGATCTGTGTGAGTTTGGGATGGTGGTGTTATAAGATGAAATATTCTGACAAAAAAAATGATGGAATGAGAATTGTAATATACACTTACGCATATGACAATTAAACACGCATACACACAACTAAAGAAAAATCTACATACTCAAGTTATAGCAAGGGAGTTTTTTTGGTCAATGTTATGTATGCATTCCAAAATCAAAATGACTACAACTAATTAAATATACAGTCCTTTATTTTACCCTGGCATTGGACTTGAGAAGTACTTTAAGTTTATAAAATACTTTTCTATTTTAGATTTTTTTTTTTTGAATGAAATGTTGCTGTCATGAGTACTGTACCCACCATTTCATGGAAAACAGGACATTCCCACAATTAAATGGGATTAGACCATGCTATACAGAAAACTATACATTTTCTGTTTTATTATACATAAACATACTATGTAGCCTGTGATTTGATTCATGCATCCACAAACTGCTTGGTTTGGTGTTTATATCATTATGTATTTCTTGGTTTGGTTGTTGTATCATCACACCATGATCATCACATTCATCATTGGAAACGTTACAATCCTGTTCTGGACAGGACAACAAACACATGACATATCACCACAAATACATCACATTCTTACATATCTTGTACAATGATTTTTTTTTTAATCTTAGAAGGAGGTGGAAGTTGTTTCTAAATTTAGATAACAGGTGATACTTTCGTCCTGTAACACTAAACAGGGATCACATGCAAGATCCCCTGTTCCAAAAATGGTGGATATAGCGTTGTCATGTTGTTGAATTTTTATGTTGTTTTTGAACAGTTAGGTTATCAAAAGTTTGCATTCACCCAAAAATTATTCCAATGCCAGGTAGGAGGCGACAGTCACATGTTTCCATGGAAACCTGATAGTCATGTCTGTCATGATGGTAAATAAAAAGAATTCATATGGCATTTGAAGTTTTTGATAAAATACAGTGTATGTCTATCTTACACTGTGGGAGCAATTCAACTTTCTTTTGCGCAGTATGTCTTCAGGTTTCCATGTTGGTAATGTGTTAGAATATACAAGAATATTTATAATACCTCTATTGCCTCCATCAACTAAATTATCAACATTTATGATACCCGTGAAAATATACCTTGAGCCCTTCATCATCAGTATCTCTAGCTTTCGATTCCTGGGATGTTATCAACAATGAGGTGAAATACTGATATGCATAACATGCAGTTGTCATTCATTTATCACATGCATTACTATTACAGATCATGCACTGATCATGCATACACCATGTGGTCCCTGTTTTTTGCACAGTTTATAGACTTAAAGTGTGTCATTTTTTATTGGCTTTATTCAAATCAGTACATTAACATATCTGAGCCTCCTTCAGGATGCTTCATCACCATATTACACATTACAAATGTACGCTGTGGCAGCAGTTTACACGTGGTAAACATGGAGTATTTTGACAAAAACACACATTTTGTTTTTAAAGTTGAAGGAATGTTGTTAATTTCAAATATATAACCAGAATATGATTATCTGACTGTAAAAGTATCTGTCAAAAGAACCAAATCCAAAATCTGTGCAAAACACAAAGGGAACCCTGGTTTCATGCAAACATGCATTATTCATAATAAGTTCAGTTCTCTTTGTCGCCATAACCCTAAATGGTCCCTGAAAAGCAAAAGCTAAGAAGAAACAGTTAGACAAAGTCATGTCAAGAAATGAAATGAATGGTGTCAGACACAGAGTGGACAGAAAGAGATGGTACATGTTGAATTATAGATACATTATAGTGTAACATGTATGTGTATTGGGGTTGGGAACTTGGGATATGGTTGCTAATTTAAGCTAATGACATTCTACTCCAAATATTATTTAGATTTCATCAACTACAAAACTTCTAAAAGTTCATGATGGTTCCAATACTTTTCCGAAGTTTGAAAAGTAGTCAGTGAATTTTTAATCATTGGGAAAAATATTTCATAACAACTTTACAGGTATTTCAAGGAACTTGAATACACAAGATGAAATTACAAATGACTGTTAGCAATGACTTCACCCTTCATGCCCAAGAAATCATATGTCTATCCTGTGAAATCATGTCTATTCAGAACAACACAGTTCAAGGATTAACTTATATACGTTATATACATTTTCATAGATATGTGCTGCAGACTTTCAGGACTTCAACCGTCTAGTATTATACATTTTTGAATTCTATAAATTTCTCCAGAAATATTTTGGAATGTGAAATGATTTTCCTTCTAATCATTTAAACTGAAAACAAAAGACTTCTGATGGCCGAATTAGCTTTATTTTAATAGCAAAATTTCATGTTTGAATGAAGGTGTACATGTATTTTGTTTTTACTCAACTTCAATGTCTTTTCAAAATATCACTACTGCAATGGGATCCCAATAGGAGTCAGGACTTGTCAACATTCCTTTTTTTTGTCGAGAAGTATGGGCATAAACAGTAGAGGAAACACAACAGCTGTGTCCAGTTAGTAGTAACTGGTGTAAGTGTAACAATAACATCATCATTTGAGATATAATACACAGATTTCAAAAAAACATGACAAAATTCAATGATGGTAAAATTGCTAGACTACAAAGACAGTACATGACTTGATCTATTAAGTAACATAATAACCTGCTACACACCAAAACACATAGTAGAAAACTGTACGAACAATTATCTGAGGCCAAATAATAAAAATGGAACAAAAAAGAGTGCATGCAACTAAGGGTTAAGCCTACCTGCCCTTTCAGTCTTGGGTGTATCAATATATATCCATTGGAGTTGATACCAAATGCATAGCTGACAGGTCCTAACTGAAATAAGCAAAGCACAGTGAAACAATGACTCAAAAACTCGTGACAACATGAAAACAGAATGAGAGAAAAAATAGAATCCAACGGCACCAATGATTTGAAATATCAATAATGTAAAAATAATGAATTGAAAGCATTCATAACAATGATTGTGGTGAATGTTAATTTCATTGGTGAATGTTATCAGTAAATGTTATTACACCATTTATTCAAGACCACAAGAAAGCCATGTGTGCCACAGTCTGGACAACTGTCTGCTGTAAAGTTAGTATACAGAACCCATGGGTGATATGACATGATTATTCAGTTCAGTCGTTTTAATGGAAAAATATTAAAATGTTATTTCACTTTTTTATATAAAGGTGTTAATATTATGAAGCCAGTTATATATATATGGTAGTTCAACCCAAGAAAAATAATGAACTTCATGAAATAAATTGTTATACTTGACCATGCCCATACATGAGTTTACTTTTATCACCAATTTTCTTCATTATTATTTTACCCTGTTGCTAAATTGTTCTGTCATGAAGCCAGTTATATATGGTAGTTCAACCCATGAATTATAACAAACTTCATGGAATAATTGTTGAACTTGTCTGTAACCATACATGAGTTAATTTTATAACCAATGTATTTTACCAATTTTCTTCTGTCATTACTATTTTCCTAACGCGCGCTCTGAACAAATTGTCACCTTCCCCCTTCATCACCGAATCCAGTAAAAGTTCCCTTTCAGAATCTCACATAAACTCCAGAGATTCATGCTTATAAACTCAAAATCTAACACCACCTCATAGCAGCTTAATTATTCTCACAAGAGAGCCCTCCGATTATCATGATCGGAAAGGTTATGCGATCAGGGACTCAGTTGAGACTAAATGCTTATGAACAAGTGTGTAATTTTCATCCAGCATTTATTAATACCAAATTCAGACTTTATCAATAATCAAATGACCTGGATAGACGAGTCTACAAATGTCTATTATTAGACCTAATAAAAAAAAATTGTGTGGTTCCGATTACACTCAATTTTAGAATAGGTGGGGTAGGTAGATTTTTTATTTTATTTTATTTTATTATTATTGTTTTTCATGTGTGAGTGTCTAGGATTTCCACTGTTCTCCAAATGGTCTCTGTATTATTTACTTCTTCCTATTAGATGTACATTGTACAGCCAATACAGATTGGAAGAACAGTTTTATATTGTCTGTTTAAGTTGATGTCCATTTCTGCATCCACTCTTTCTCATGAGACTTCACAATTTTGGCAATTTTATTATTTCTTTCTCAAATACGTAAAAAAAAGTTTAGGGTCAGCAGTGAAAAACTAGGTGGGGTCGGGTATAAACCGGAACCACACAATTTATTTTTTAATATTGGAAAGTCTCATCTTTAAAAGTGTCAAACACAAACTGTTTCAAACATTCTGTATGTCCCTGGGTAAAAAATACATTAACTTTCTTTTGGTATTAATTAAAAGAAACACCTAAATCATAACTATTGCAGAAATTGTACAAACACAACACAACACAACACAACACAACACAACACAACACAACACGGTAGGTACTTCCTTTTACAGTGAGAAAGTTTGGATTCATAGTAATTGTCAGATAATCATCCGTTCTTCTAAAGTTAGTGTTATTTTTAATGTTCACTACTATACAAAAAGAGTAATGCATCGGTGAGTCATGGCCTCTTTTGTATTGCCAAGGTAACATGGTCTCGAGTCATTCATAACACTCTGTTCGGCAGATGAGATTTGAATGCTTGAAAAAAAATGGAGTAACTGTAATATTGGGGCACAAAAATTGGGATACTGAGCAAGCATAGAAAAGAGTTGAGAGAATTGTGTTTTAGGTATAGATATATGCAAGTTTTAGAGTTGCTATGTGCATGTCACCCCACATGCACCAATAGGTTGCACAAACAATTCATGAAGACATCTGGGACTTCATAATTATGGATCATGGATTTTAGCAGCTGTGCATCCATCAGCTATTGAAATAGTGCATAAACTACTTTACTGTACATACAAATACACTTCCTTGATTGCCAAAATCATGTTGCAATGTACTAAACTGAGGATGAAGAAGTTTGAATTTTGATGTGTGTTGAGAATAACTGCAGATGGCAAAGATTGAAATCTGATGTGTGTTAAAGTTAAACCGCAGATGGCAAAGATTGAAATCTTATATGTGCTAAAGTTACGCTGCAGATGGCAAAGATTGAAATCCGATCTAACTGTTACACTGCAGATGGCAAAGTTTGATCTGATGTGTTAAAGTTACAATGCAGATGGCAAAGTTTGAAATCTGATCTGTGCTTAAGTTACGCTGCAGATGGCAAAGATTGAAATCTGATGTTAAAGTTACACTGCAGATGGCAAAGATTGAAATCTGATCTGACTGTTACACAGCAAACGGCAAAGATTGAATTCTGAAGTGTGTTAAAGTTAACTGCAGATGGCAAAGATTGAATTCTGATGTTTATTAAAGTTACACTGCAGATGGCAAAGATTGAACTCTGATGGATGGATATTAAAGTTACAACACAGATTTAGAATGAGCATCAAATGTTAACACATATGCTAGTTTGGTTGATTACAGCTGCTAAGCACCCACAACACATGCATTAGGCACCATAACTTCTGTCATGACACAAAAAAATTAGGAAACAAAAATGCACAAGAAAATACATGCAAAGTGGATGATGATGATGATGATGCATGAATCTGATGATCATCAGCTAAAAAAGATTTTATTAGGAAAAAGACTAAAAAGACTACGATGCAGTTAGCACCTGCATTTAAACTTACTGTCTTGGTATCGGACTCAAGAGCGTGCTGGAGGTAGACACCAATAGACCAGAAAAAAACACAGCATATTACTAGAGGAAAAGTGGAGACTAAACATACCCACATATAGAATGGGCTACAACTAAAAAAAGTATAGCATTTAGACAACACATAATTGGCAGCATCTACAAAAGGATCACAGAGAAATAAGGTGCTGTAGATTTTTGGGTTGTTTTTTTATCATAATCTGAAATACATATATATACAACATTATAATTATAATTATATAATAAAATGTGGTGGTTGGAAAACATAGATAAGGGGTTTTACGGAACTAGGGAAGAAAGGACTTAATTACAAAAATTACTTAATATAGATGATGGTAGTTCACAACAACACTTCACAATTAAATGCACAGACTGAAAGTACATTGAACATTTGTACAAGTTTATTACTTGTGGCCAAAAATATCAAGGGGGTTAATATTCCCGTAGATAGAAAAAGAAATTCCCTTATTAAAAATAGGAATGTTGATGAAAGGTACGAGTGTTTGTGTCTGTCTGTCTGTCTGTCTGTCTGTCTGTCTGTCTGTCTGTCTGTCTGTCTGCCTGCCTACCTGCCTGTGTATGTATGTCTATGTTTAGAGTGTCACTTTTGTCTGTCTGTCTGTCTGTCTGTCTGTCTGTCTGTCTGTGTATGTATGTCTATGTTTTGAGTGTCACCGTCTGTCTGTCTGTCTGTCTGTCTGTCTGTCATCTTTCTGGCTGTCTGTCTGTCTGTCTGTCTGTCTGTCTGGAAATGAAAATAACAAGAGAGGCTCCTTAAACCTTGAAATCAAACAGCTGCAATAAATAGTAGTGTGTTAGTTCTACTATGATATTAACACATATAAGAACATAAAGAATAAAGGCGGCTAAGGCCAGAGCATGTTTTTAGTTGGTTTTCAACTTTGGTGAATTTCATGTCAGGAATTTACTTTTGCAGTTGTGGGTTCATTAATCCATCTTAATTCTCTCGGAGTCTGTCTGTTTAATCAAAATTACAATAATAAGAATTATTTTACTTTCTATACAATTTGCATTTCTTTAAACTTACACAGCAACAACACTCTGATCTCTCTTACTGAAATCTTTATCGAAGTTACCCTATAATTTTGCAAAGAACGTCGGTCAAAACTACCCTAACAAATATTATATTTTTTTTTATAATAGATATTTAAATAGTCCAAGATGGCTGCCTAGTAGGGTTAATATTTCTATGGTTACCGGCATACCTTGTAATGAGGTATAAGTTCTTCCATGTCTGCTATTGTGACATCAGTACCAGTCACACCAAGCATCTGTTGATTCTGTTAAGAAAACATATCACATAAACAGGAGTCAATATCCATGTGCCTGGCATGCAACCCCCCCCCCCCCCCATGTACATGTACAACAATTCAGCAATTAGGTGCTCCATATACATGTACGAGAACTCAGCTATAGATGCTGCCATCCCCCCACCCCCCCACCCCCCCCCCAACCCCATCCCCATCCCCAGTAAAACAACTCAGCAATAGGTCCTCCATTTACAACAACCAAGTACTAGGTCTGACATGTACAACAACTCAGCCCTAAAGGACTCATGTACAACTTAGCACAATAGGTTCCCCACTTTACAACAATGTTAACCCAGCACTACAGGTCCCTCATGTACATTACAACCTAGCATTCATGTACAACAACTCGGCACTATAGGTCCCCCACTATACAACAACCCAGCACCCATGTAAAACACTATAGGTCCCCTGTGTGAACAACCCAGATGTACAACAATCTGGCACTAGGTCCCCTAATTTGAATAACCTAGCACTTAGCACTTAGGTCTCATATACAAAAAAAAAACAGCACAAGGCATACATTTTCTTTTATCTTATATATCAAACCTTCCTTTGCTTGAGTGCAGCATTTTTAGGAAATGTTTGTTTTGTTGCCACTATCCTAAAATTAGCATCTGACTTTGATTGTAATTTTTGAATTCAACATTTTTTGTTTGTGTACTTCTTGAGATCCTTCTCTTGGACAGATTGTTATTAATATGACTGGACTAAATTTACCCAAGTCTACTTGTACCACTATTCATAAAATTACCATTTTGAGGAACTGAGCTACTACAGTCAGTTCTGGAATCAACAATTATCTTGCTATTAAAGGCACACACTACGCTATGAAATGCAATAGCTACTCTTTCAAACAAGCAAACTGTGTATCCCCCTGACACCCAACACTGTAGTTAATAAAATAATGTTAGTTTTTATATAGCATTTTCCCACGCTGTGCTCAAAGTGCTTTACAATTATTACCCCTGACAGAGATCTATAGTGCAATAACAGCTCTTTATACCTCAACTCCCTTCAGAGCATAAAATCCATTGCAGCCTTTATAAGCCCATATGATTAAAGCATTCACATTGCAACCTCTATCCTACCAGGTCCCAAATTATACAGCTGGGTGGACTGGGGCACAATCATGGTCAACATCTTGCACAAGGACTTTAGCCATTAATTAAGAAACAAATGGCAATACGGAGGCTCAAACCTGTAACCTGGCCAGTACTCTAACCATTCAACCATCATGACTCCAAGACTTGTGAAGATTTGTAAAAATATCTTGTAACTATGGTGATTGTTTTGATCAGCAGTGTAAATCAGGTCAAATTCTTAAAAACATTTTGACAATACACTGTTCTGAAAATAAAAGTTTCCTCACCAAAAAATCACACAATAAATAATGCATATATTGATTTAATGAAATACCAAATATTCTGATGGTTTTTTTTTTAAATTTCAATTGTCATTGAGGTCATGTTTGTTGATCCATAACAATTCATTGTAACAAAACTTAAAATGAGCTGAAACAACAATATACTAGTAGAAGAAGTCAAATGTTTGTTAGTAATCAATCCAAACTACTCTGCATCAATCAAATCTGAGTTATAAAATACGATTCACTGCAATAAATAACACACATAATGATCCACTTTTAATTTAGTAAAAGCGTAGGTTAGATTACACACGTACAGATTTCTTTCAGTTTGATGTCAGTTCATGAAAAACTTCACAAAACAAATTGAAAGTAGTACAGAAACTGCAGATCAAATTGGGGGGGGGGTTATTTTGTGTTAGCCGTAAGTGGTGCATCAGTTGTATTATATTACCTTTGGCTTACATGCTAGTAATTAGCCTACTAAAAGGAAAAAATAACAAAAATAGTCAAAATCAGGATAGAGAGCCAACCAGATTGGGTATTATATGGAAAGGTGTGGCTGGGCAATATCCCAAATATTTACCAAAAGCAAAGCTTGCTAAAACAAAAGTGCTGGGCACTTGCAGGAGTGAGGGCGCTAATGCATATAAGTATGGTATGTTTTAGTTGGGTTGTGTATTTTGGTAAGGCATTCAATTTTATTATCAACATCAGCCTGTTACATCTTACGCTGTCCATGCCAATAGCGATGCTAAATGTGTCTGTTGTTTATGGTTGGCTTCAGAGATGACCTATTTTCTAGTTTTGAGCATTTTGTCGCTGTTTAGAAACAAGCCATAAAACTATCAAAAATAGCACCAATGACAATGTAGCACAGTTGATTGATTTAACTGTATTAAAACCATGCTTAGCATTATTATCACTAGTAAAATAACTTATGCTCTGTGTGTCTTGATAATTCGGGATTTTTAGAATAGTTTTTTTAGATCATTTCTGTTCTAGGAACTTCCAAATGCAACAATCTGTTCATTAGACTTTGACTCAAAAACTTTTGATCAAACTTATTTTTTGACTGTTTCATACTATGGATTGACATCTAGCTGTTACTGATTTTCCTTGAAGTCAAATAAGGCAAATCAATATGCAATATATAGGATTACTTTTACAGATAATGAGTTCAAGTCTTTTGATCAAATATTTACAGAGCTACAAAAATATGACTGATTCAAATCTCTTGCTACTATATAAAGCAAAGATCTTGTCAACCAATAACAACCAGTTTATGAATATGGTCTTAAACTAGCCAAAATGTTGAAATTTTTCAACTGAAAATCTGACATTAATATTTCGATAAAGTTTACCCACATTTTCACTACAAATAAAGTTTCATAGTAATATAACAGAATACTGATACCAGATGTTAGATATGCAAATGAAGGCATACACTGCACATTTGATTGGCTCTGCCTACCTTCCACGTGTTTGTATCATTTCCATATAGCCGGGTGGAGTTGGACTTTAAGAACACATAGAAATGAAGAGTGGATGAAGGAGAAATAAAAAGATAAAGGGTAAAAAAAAGACAACAAAACGAGAAGAAATGAGAAGAAATGAAAATGAAAATATCATGAAATGAAACAAAGAATAAACAAAAGAAACGAAACGAAGCAAACAGGAATGTAGTAAAACATAACAAAGAAATGTAGAATTAGATAAATTATTATGAATGTGGTCAATTGAAATAATTGAAACAAAACTTCAAAAGTATTCTTTTCAGCATGCAACAACCTGTTAACAGTCAATACCTGGGATACTAACCAAAAGGTTGGGATTATCAAATATATGAAAATGGGAATGACAAAAAAGGACTTGAAACTTGAACCTTACAACTCCAGGTTCTATCTTCTATAATAGTTTTTTCTATATGTAGTATTGAAACCTTGTTTTTTACCAAAAAAATGAAACGAAAACCTTACAAAAGCCATACTTATCCTGTGGGTAAGATTGGTTATTTAGGTGTTTATTAAACATGAGCATATCAAATAGAATGCCTAAAGATTGACATCAGGAAAAAGGGAGCAAACAAATTTTTTTAGTCAAATAGTAAACAAGTATATGTTGTTATACTTACATCAGTTGTCACAGTGGTTCTATTGTACACTGGTAACGTTACTGTCGTCATCATTCCAAGACCCTGTCATCAAAATCAAGAAATAACACTTTCATTTTTGTCAATAATCATAGAAGTTCTATTTTTCAATGATCAATTCCAGCAATTGTTGCTATTTATTCGGCATTCATTGCAGTTTGTGTTGATAGAAAAATACACAGTCATGTAACTATGGTTACGAAATACAGACAAAGACTTACCATAGCATCTAGATATATGTTAGACCATTGAAAGTTTCTAGCACGATTCAATGCCATTGGTCTACTCAGTACCTTCACATAATTCTGGGGGAAACAAAAAAAAACATAAATATAGAGATTTTAAATGACAAAATCTGGCAAGACTGAAGAACACTGGACCAAATGTGTATGTTATGTACCCTACCTGGTATACTGTTTTCTATCCCAAATAAAATGATAGAAACAATTACATGTTTAATATTCCTTAGTATTTTTCTTCATTCAGCCAAGGAAAATATCAGTGACCTAAGGGGCCTTTGTCATTACGAGTCGCAAGACGAGTAGCGAATATACATTTAGGTTACACAAGTATTTTCTGACTGAATGAAGACAAATATTTACTCAACACAAAATTGTTAGCACACACACAAAAAAAAACACTATACGAAAAGTCGTATTTGACCATGTTTTTCCACCCGGGATAACGCTTGAGTAGAGGATGTGTAAATGTGGTGAGTATGAGACAAAGTTCCACCTTTGACTTAATTTACCCCCTGTGATCTCTCCCCTGAGGGCTGTAGACAGCCAAAAGTGTCACTTCATCTCATACTACCCCTTGATAGAGATGGTAGTTAGGTGGGTCATAGGTAGGGTAAAGGTTGGGTAAAGGTGGGTAAATTAGACATTTCGTGTAGTGAAAAGCGTGTTTCAGGGGTTTTGGGGGAAAATATGACAGGAGAGCAGAAGGCAGTTACTTGCTGGGTAAAACAAAACAAGATGTCCATTGCAGAGGGCAAGTGCAATAGATGTGAAATATGAAACAAATAAATCAAATCAAGCCAATTTAAAATTAGATTGGAGAAATCATTGCATGTAATTACAGACATGACTGATTGTCAACATGCTACAAATCCAGTCTTACCAATGTGTCCAATCTTATGGCACCCACTGCTGGTATTCTTGTGAAGTATCCTGTAATGAGAAAATAAATCAGGTATCTAAAAAAGCTGACAGCATCTTCTACATATAGCTAAAATCACTAAAACTTTTATTCTTGAATCCCAATTTCACATCAGTCTAAATTATTTGCATTACTGTGATACACATGGATTCGACACACAAATGTTGGGATCGATGCATGGACCCAACATAATAGCCCCCCCCCCCCCCCCCTTAGGTTTTGCCCATTGAATGACAATAAACATACATGTATCTGTAAAATGACTGCATGCTTGTGTTTAAAGCTACCTTTGTTTGCACAGGCCATGTATTTTACACCATCGGTTGTAGATACTTGGGGTCCAACAACATATGTAAACACTCGTACCTGTCAAATAGAAATGAAAAGTGAAGACAAAAAATTAAAATGAGAGCTTTTTACAGTAAAGCTGACACTCTAGGTTAGAATTGAATACGTAGAATGTGACATGCATAGTACAAGTACATATTAAAGAATGCACAAAACTACAGCTCCATAAATCTGTGTATCAGAACTATATATCTACACTTTCATAAGGCTGGATGATGAGTGATTATTTAGCTTTTGTAGTCAGAAGTAGACATTTAAGCTACAGAAAGTCATTGTATAAATACCACATTATGCTATGGTGGTAACTCAATCAGTGCACTGTGGTAGCTATAAGTCTATGGACATCAGCCTGGGTAGCACTGCTGGTAGTGCATCTGTCATGTAATCATAATTGCCGGGTTGAGTCCAGGCCCAAGCTACAACTGCTGACATCAGACTGTGGATGAACGAAACCTGTTACAAACAGGGAAAGTGAACAACTGAATTGGATTAATAGCACTTGGCACAGTATGTTGGATGTACATAGACTTATATTACATTCCATCATTTGATAAGAACAGCTGTATGGCCTCTTTACATAATAGTTCACATTCACAAACAAATTAGAATTTCCCCTGGCATTTCATGCACACATAAAGAGGCCATAAACTTGTTCTTATCAAACCATGAAATGTAATATAAGTCTCTGTTGTTCCAACCTGCTGTGTCAAGTGTTATTAATCCAATTCATTTGTTTACTTTCCTTGTTTGTAACAGATGCTATTGTTTCATGGTCTGATGTCAGCAGTTGTAACTTTTCTCCCTCTTGAGGACAGCATCATATGTTTGAAGTATACGGTTAGATCTGCTACCAGATGAATGAAAACTACAATCTATAGTTCAACTATTAATTACTACAACCGTAGCCATTACTCACATCTCCAAGTAGTGGCTTGTATTTCTGGAAAATTTTGGCAGGTTTCTGGCCACCTCCATCAGTCAATACCATTATCACCTTATTGCAGCTTGCTCCTTGGTTGGTTGTCAGATAGGGCTCAGACTTTTCAAACTACACAAGAATAATGAACATTTGGGTATTGAACTTAAGCCCGGTGCAAGTGAGAGGAATCAGCTGTGCAAAATTTCACTCTTGGCAATTTCTTTGTGCCAATTCCTCTCGTGTGCAGCCAACTTTACTGAGATTTTGCTGTGGTTATTCATGGTCCTGAGCCAAATATCTGGCATGTTTGATAATTTTGGTCACTCATTGCAAATTCCTCAGTATGTACGCTGGACGTGAGCCATCAGCTCATGACTTTCTCTTAAGAGTGCATGTGTGTGACATAAAGTACACAATTTTTGTGCCCATGCAGTCTAAAATACATGTGTGTATTAAACCTTATACGTCAATAACGATGGTATTTTCATGATTTTAGAAGACAAACATGTCGATCTTTGGTCTAAATACCTGTGGCTATTGCTTTAATGGGAATAGTCATGACACTATATGAAACAAGATAACTTTATTGTAATGACACAATAACAGATATCTTGTTAACTATTCCCACTATTAAAGCAATAGCTATGTGCTACTCAAGTACAAACAAGTTACCATAGCAAACAGGTTGTCATAAACAGAAAACTTCATATCACCACAACGCTGCAATATGAAGGGTTTTAGCCAACTCTCTAATATAACTTTTTAACAGTCACTTTAAAATTTAAAAAAGAAATCAACGCAAATTATTTCCAACAGTTACTGTGTACACTTACTTTGAGAAATTCCTCAAATGCAAAGGTGAATCCAACATCAAATCTAGCAATACCATTGTCAGTCAGCTGTTTGATCTGTTCTTTCAAAATCTGCAAAATAGGGTTTAATAACAATCAATAGCGCCCTCTTTAGTTTAACTTTGAAAACTCACTATCCTTTCTGTGACAGAGAGCTAACTGACTGACATGATGCACATTACAATAAATTGCAGTTGAAAACAATTACTAGACAGTATGGACAAGATTAGCTCATGGTTCATTAGTTCTATATTATAAAATACTAAAGTTCAAGCCACCTGTACTTGTAACCAAATTATATTTGCCAGAATAGGCCATAACTGTGATGAAAACATTTTTTCTTGTCATGAATTACTGTCGATGTTGTACATTTTAAAGTAAAAAACAGCCTGGATGCATCCAGGAATGACAATTCAAAGTGAAGAAGGACACTATGAACCAAATTATCAAAGTTCCCAAATTCAACGATAAATAACAATTTTAACCCAAATATAAGTGTTAATGGTGCACTCAGGCCTAGTAAAAAAACTGTGTGGTTCAGATTACACTCCATTTTAGAATAGGTGGGGTAGGTAGATTTTTTATTTTATTTTTATTATATTTGTTTTCATGTGTGAGTGTCTAGTTCAGGTTTTCCATTGTTTTCCATACGGTCTCTGTGTTATTTATTTCTTCCTATCAGATGTACAGCCATTACAGATTGGAAGAACAGTTTTATATTGTTTTTTAAGTTGATGTCAGTTTCCGCATCTACTATTTCTTGTGAGCCTTCACAATGTTTGCGATTTTGTCATTTTTTTTCTTAAATACGTAAAATTTAGGGTCAGCAGTGAAAAACCGGGT
Organism: Glandiceps talaboti; assembly: GCF_964340395.1. Taxonomy (NCBI): domain Eukaryota; kingdom Metazoa; phylum Hemichordata; class Enteropneusta; family Spengelidae; genus Glandiceps; species Glandiceps talaboti. The sequence continues at coordinate 16,306,685 of NC_135549.1, forward strand.
GGGGTCGGGTAACCGGAACTAAACAATTATTTTTTTAGGCCTCACCTGACATCCACTATAAGTGACTTGATGTTTTATTCCTGATCTGCCCATAGAGGGCATCATTTCTATTTTTTGGTCAGACTTTAAGAATTACAGGGTTGTTTAGGTCATGATAAACAGATACATGTACAAGAACCAACATAGATTACTTACATTTTTATTTCTTTCATTGGCCTGTACAAATGTTTCAAAACAGCTTATAAGGAGAGCCGATTCGTTAAACTGTAAAAAACAAATCGCAAAATTAAAAGTTGCTAGAAAATATCTGAAATTATTCATTGGTAAACAAATAACAAAATTACCTGAAATTATTCATTGGCTAATAGCTTACTTTTCCATTGTAAGCACAAGTGCAAACACCCTTGAGTACCCAACACTAGCACTCGCGCAGCATGGGGTTCCATTATTACGTTTATCCGAAACAACAAATTTCCGTAAAAATGACATTATGTGATCCAGCGCTTTCGCGTAGAACGAATGATCCTGTCCTCATTTGCATGCAGGTATGCAATAATGTTTCAGGTATTGCACTGCAGTGCAGATACCAGTAGTATGTGCACACACACCCGGTACAAGTAATCTCTGGTACATATGTAATAGTATAAAGTCTGTTTTAGCTTCAACACACGACACACGAGTCTTATAGATAAACAGATATCAAAACACTCAGTCTAAATATGAAATTTTGTTGGTAGTTCATAAAGAAGTAATTGTCATGTTGTCAAAGGAAAGTCTTGTAATATAGAGAACACTCAACTAAATGCTGCATACAAAATTTTAATGCAAAGGAAAAGTTCACAATAGAAGAAGAAAATGAAAGGGGGTGAAGGGCACGTTAATAAATTAATGCACAGGATTGAACTGATAAGGATTAATCTAACAATATTTTGCATAGAAAGATGTACGTGGTTAAAAAAAAATGCTACTTACAGAAACGACGTTGACGAAATCATTTTCACCTAAAGTATCAATCAAAGATACTGCTGAAGATCTAATCAGTTCTAACACCAAGCCATGGACACTTCCACTCCTAGTATTTGCAAAAGATAAAGACAAGTATTGCATCAAAATCGGTCCTACATATTGTTGGTTACCACGAATATAGAACTTATGATGTAATGTGTTGGACTTATGACTATGACATTAGTTATTCCAATACAGTTCTGGAACGGCTGTTTCTAACTTAACAGTGAAAACTACTGTAGTCTAGTGGCTATCTGTGACTTCAAATCTCAAGAGCTCACTTCACTCCATCTAGCTCAATGAGAAATCATGAACCAAAATCTGTTCATGCAATTGAGTAAACCTCAATTGTTAGAATGATGCATAGGTTGGCAATACATTGTACCATAATTGGGGGGGGGGGGGGGGGGGGGGCACTTCAGTAAAATAACTGGGGAACCTACTTGCTATTTAAAAGAACAAACATATCAAAGTTTCAAATAGGAAAGGATTAGCACATACCAATTATTGATTTTAGACAATATTCATTTCAGCCGGATGAAATATTTCATTTGGCAAATTATATTCATACAGACATGTACAACAAAAGAGTGAATTGCAAATTTTCGAAGCCAGAAGTATCACGGATTCATTATTGCTTCATTTGCATACAACTTTAATCAAAATTTGCATAGCAGATAATTTTACATAAATCTAATGCATATCCTTGAATTATAGTCTGTATCAAGTAAATATACAACTAGGAAAGAAACAAACTCTTATTTCTACCACTTTTAAAGTTATTTTGAAACAAGCAACTTTAACTGTCGTCTGCTCATCCTCTCCCAGAAAGTGTACAATATTCTGATACTTTCTAAATTATTTTGAATGTATAGAAAACATGGAGGGTATTCAACTTGTCGTCTGCTCATCCTCTTCCAGAAAGTGGACAATATTCTGATACTTTCTAAATTATTGTGAATGTAGAGAAAACATGGAGGGTATTCAACTTGTCGTCTGCTCATCCTCTCCCAGAAAGTGAATAATATTCTGAGAACTTCTAAATTATTTTGAATGTATAGAAAACATGGAGAGTATTCAACTTGTCGTCTGCTCATCATCTGCCAGAAAGTGGACAATATTCTGATAATTTGTAAATTATTTTGAATGTAGAGAAAACATGGAGGGTCATCTGCTCTACTTCTCCAGGGAAGTGGACAACATTTCTATACAGTACACCTCTAAATCATTTTGAAAACATGGAGGGTATGCAAGTTGTCGTCTGCTCATCTTCTCCAGGGAAGTGGACTACTATAATGATGATCGATGATAGCCGGAATAATTCTGTATCTCATCATATGACTGTATAGTGTTTATATTACTGTCTCTATAGGTATCTTGACTCACCTCATCTACTTCACAAGTACTGATGGAGAATTTTACTCCAGAGAATTCTAGAATTGATATAAATGACACACACTTTCGTTTACACAGCTGGGGCCTGCCGGCTCAGTTTTAACAGTGATGTTTAATATGTGAAAGCTTTTATGGGTGGTATTAAACTGGACTTTCAGTTTCAAGTTTAGATTTTGGGCACATGGCACCAGAATTTGTACTTTAAAACTTACTGAGATGAAATTTTCACACTGGTGTGGCATGCATGCTGCAGTACTTGTTTTCATGAAGTAACACTGCAGTGGAAATTGACAACTACTCTTTAATTCTAAAATTTTATGAGATAAGCATATGACAACTATAATAGTTCTCTTTTGCTTCACCTTTCAATGAAATTGGCTTGTGAATTTTGGAGATATGATTACATATGGATGCTAACACCCCCTCCCCACACACACACGTACACACACACACACACACACACACACACACACACACACACACACACACACACACACACACCTACCTACCTACCTACCTACCTACCTACCTACCTACCTACCTACCTACATACATACATACATACATACATACATACATACATGGATGCACAGATCACATTCCTATTATACTAAGGTTCCTGCTGGGCTGTGCTCATTTGATAAGAAAGTAATAAAATTTTCCAGAATTCATCAAATTCAGAAATGTTTGTTGTCCGGCTGTGACAGCAATAAGATGGCTATCCCATATCCATTTCATACACAGCCCAGAAGTCAATTCAAAATCCATCCATCATCCAAATTCTAATAATAAATATGTCATTTTTCTATCCCCCCAAAAAATATATTCACCACTTAAATGAATAATAAAGAAGACTTTAATTTTTGCATCAAAGTGTTTGAAATATTTGACAAAATTACTGAAAACTAACAATTTGTTAAATTTGGTCCAGAAATATTGATATGAGAGTAAACATTTTAAAATTCTATGAGGCATATCATTTATTGCCATATTTGTTACTTTGTCTGTTAATTTTCTGTTTAAATTGATGCTCGACGACAAAAACAGTTTCATTTGAGTGAGTCTGGTGCATATAACGATGTATTATTAGAAGTAGGATTAATGATTGTGTTTATATGCCATTATGAAGACTAGACTCTTAGTTTCAACATCCCATATTGTATAATTATATTGTTATTTATGGACTCTCATGATGCCATTAAAAAAATGCAAGTCATGTTTTATATATAATAAAGCCTCCTGCATTTTCTTTGAAGTTGGCATTTTTTTTATATCATTATTCTGAATGGGGATTTCCATTTGTCTAGTAAAGGCCGACTTCTGATTAATTTAAGGATTAATTCCCGATGTGAAAAACAGTTGTTTGGCACAGCTATCGGAAAAAGTTGGTCCAGAATAAAAGAATGGTCCTCTATAGTCAGTAACAACCCCTAGTGTAGCAATGGTTTATCCCATTTATGACATAACAACCTCTAGTGTAGGATTAATGGTTTATTCTATTTTATAACAGCCCCTGTGCAGGAATGGTTTATTCCATTTATGATGAAATCGATTTCAAATAAATATGAGAGTTCTTGACAACATTGCTGGTGTATATAAACATGAATTGATAATACTTACACATCAATCAGAATCATCATGTCTTTAGGAGATGCCACTGCCTGGATATACCTGGATGGAATGAGATAAAGAAACACAGGTATTAAAATGTGGAGTGATTTCAACTTTGATATCGGCAGTGTTTGTAGGTGTTGTTGTACTGAGTGGTCCAATTTATTTGTCTTGTGTCAGGTATGCCGTCATTGTTATAGAGTTTCTGTTTGTAAGATATCTGTGTTCAGTTGTTGGACCATTCACTGAGTTGTAACAGTTCAGTGAAATAGGGTATAATAGATAAGATATCTGTACTCAGCTGTTGGACCATTCACTGAGTTGTAACAGTTCAGTGAAATAGGGTATAATACACAATATATCTGTGTTCAGTTGTTGGACCATTCACTGAGTTGTAACAGTTCAGTGAAATAAGTTGTAGCTGTATTTGCAGTTGTGGGATCATTTGTGTATCATAAGACTTCAGTGACAATAGGTCGTAGGTCTGTGTATGTGTGTGTGATAAACATCTGTATTTGCATGCACATACACACACACACACACATGCACGCACACATGTGTGCATGTACACATGTATGTGTGTTATATATGTGTATGTGGCTGTGGCTGTGGGTGAGTGAGACACATATGGACATTGGTCAGTGATTTTTGTAAATTACACATTAAAGTCCATGACAATATAAACAGTATGGGTTAATCACAGTCAGTTACATGTAGACTGAATACCATCACTATTACATGACTTTAGTAAATATGAGTAAATGGTGTCTAAGGGGCTTAGAGGGGCTTTACCACGGTATGGTGTGTTAATTGTCCACTATGTTAATTCACCATTCTCTGAAACACATATATGGCTGGATATTCAAGTACCAAACAACAAATTCTGTAATTCTAATAAAATAGAAAAAATTTAATTTTTTGACATACGATTGTCATCTATGAAGAAGTTTGAAATTTTCCACTGAGCTGCTTAAGTTGTCTATAGCTGCAAACTTAGATACATGATTTCATCTCAGACTTCAATTTTCTTCAGTTTCTATATGTACTTGACAATTCGTAATGACAGCATGAATTTTCAGATCTCAACCATAGAAGAAGTGAACTTACAACAACCTGGTAACTTTAGCGCTAACACAATTCTCCAATTTAAAAATACTTGGTTTTTATCATTAAGTTTAACACAATAGTTATGAGTGTTTTCATACTTTCATTAATTCACCAAAGTTGAATTTATTTTCATTCATTTGAATATGAATCACAGGTGATATGACTCTGTGCATTTTGTTAAATACTGGCAATTATCAATTTTATATTTCAATTACAAATAATTCTTCATTCTTTCATTCACTTTAATATGTTCAGGTGATACAACTCTGTTTGTGTACAAATAGATTTGACTAAAGATTATAAACATGGAAATAGATACCGTTTTAATTTCAAAAATAACAATAACAATTATCAAATATCATATTTCAAGTACAAATAATTCTCCTCACTTAAATATGTTCAGGTGATACAACTCTGTTTGTGTACAAATAGATTTGACTATAAAAGATTATAAACATGGAAATAGATACCGTTTAAATTTCAAAAATAACAATGACAATTATCAAATATCATATTTCAAGTACAAATTCTTTCACTTGTTCATTAAATTTGTGCCTTTTAATACACAAGTAAATAGATAGCTCTTTTAATTCCAAAATAAGGATAATTTTTATTATCATTTTTACATTTTACAAATAATTCTTAATTCAATTATGTTAAGGCAATATATGTTTGCTTATACACATGCCTTAATAAACATGTAAATAAATAAAAGTTAATTTTCAAAAATAACATTGGTGACATTATATTTCCATGCATTTTATAAATAACAATGACAAAGGCTTGATTTAAGTGTGAAGGGTATATCAAGTCTATTTTCATGACAGACCATATGTTTTTTGTCCTTGGTGAAGATAAAATACAAACAATTGTACATTGATACATATCAGGTATTATCATGTATATGGTATATATGCCTTTCTTGCTTTTAAATATCTCTTCATTTCCATTCTCGGTATCTGAAATAGAATGCTACCGCCTATGTGCGTCATAACGATAGCAATCATTTGATACATAATTCTCATTGACACTATAGTTTCTGCTCAATGCGCTACACAACATACATTACTTTTGGCACACATGAGACTATTAAAGCCAACCTTCTTTGTTCTATTTTGACCCACAAGCCTAGAGGTAATAATCTATTTCAGGTACTGAGAATTACAGTATGTTATCTATACTATTGGCATTATGTTCCTGTAAACGTTGTCACATTATACATGTTATAGCAACCCACGCATAAATCATGTTTAAAATATGGGTATTTGTTATACGGTTGAATGATAATTCTGTTTCATGCTGTCTTGTCTCACATCTTCTTTCATCGTCACATACATATAATGTCAGTGGCAGTGTCACTAGCATTTCAGCCTTTAATTAACAAATTGCATCATTTCTCATTTCGTTGGCTCAATTGTTGTTGTTTTTTCATTCTCTCGTCAAATTCTAGTTTTCATTTCCGCCATACCCTGTTATAATTAGTTTATCTGTATTCAAACTGCATTAATTTCAATTCTAATATGATGTTATCTAAAATGACAAGTATGAGAAAATTGAGCAAATTAATGCAAACATATCACTCCTCCTCAGTTTGAAACTTCTCACTCATAATATAAATGGCAAAAGTCATGTATGTGTATATGGAAACGACTGCCTACTTCTGGAATAAGCAATTTCTCTACTTTTTACCGGCTCAAAAAGAATAATTCCTGATTAACCATTGCACAGTTTCATTTCCTTGCATCCTTCAATGAAATCAAAATGAAAGTTTTAAGATCATTACAACACCATTACATTTTCTGAATAGTTTTTTCTTCCTTCTTTTTTTTCTTTTCAGATCTTTTTAAATTGAAATATTAATTCTATTAGCAGCTTTCATCCATTATCAGTCTCCCAACCATAAATTGTCTGTTATACAATACATCACAGGGAATTATTAATTATAAGCAATTCAAAACCAAGTTATTATTAATTCATCATTTAATATGAAGCAATATAAGGAAATTTATTTTTCATTTTTATCATACCATTGATCTCATTACAAGCTCCTTTCAAGAGCACACAGAGAGTTCTTTCATTCATAATATTACAAATATTTTGTGCTGAGATGTTTTATTTCAAAAACTTGCTTAATATTTTCAATTGTGATATTCGTCATTTGAAATGAAACATTTGATATGAACACAATGCATTTTCTAGAGTGTGTAAAGGGACTGTTGAATGTATATAAAATGGTTTTTATTTTTGCCATTTTAAATGTTTTCAGTTAAAAAAGGATGTCACTTATTATAATATGTTATCTACATTTCATGGAATGCAAAATGTTCTTTTGGGCTATCACAAATCAACTGGTACAACACAACACAACACAACACAACACAACACAACACAAAACAAAACAAAACACAAAACAAAACAAGACACAACACAACACAACACAACACAAAACACAACACAACACAACACAACACAACACAACACAACACAACACAACACAACACAACACAAAACACAACACAACACAACACAACACAAAACACAACACAACACAACACAACACAACACAACACAACACAAAACACAACACAGCCAAAACTAACAATAGACAGCATATCTACTTTCAATAAAGCATTCTGTTCAAACAAAAACAATTTTTTTTTAAATATATGATTTGAAATTAAAGAAACGTGTGAAAACCTATTCCTATATTATAAATGTCATTATTTTACAGCATAAATTTTTTTTTAGCAAAAAAAAAAAATTAATCATAATTCATTACTTATAAATTAGTTGAATGTTAACTTTTAATATCATAAAATATTCATTGAAAATAAAAATCATTGTGGGATATAAAAGACATCCATTAATCATTACCATTTGCAGTGTCTGGCATTTTTATTTTGAAATACTACATGATGAGCTATTATACATCATGGTATTGATTTCCTCTACTATTGCTATGACAATGCTGAATATTGATATTGGTGCAGCTAAGACCCTCACTTAATCAATGTCCATCAATTTCTCTCAGCTTTATCCTTTGCCTGATCTGCTAAAAACACTCCTTGCTACAAATCATGCATCTGAACTGTCTTTCAGTATTAATTGATCGTGCTGCGTTGTCATTAAAATTACGCCTGTAGCGACGATCAGTGGCATTCTGATCTGAAAAAGCCCATTAATCCATCTGTTCTCAGAGATCATCAGGCCTGCAAAAAAAAAAAAACGGCCTACACTCCCCTATAAGAGAATGGTATGGTCTAATTCATGTAGAGGGATATATACCTCACGCAGGTAGATGATTATGATACAGACGAATAGAAAGTGATGAAATTGATGAACAACTGAGACAATATTCCATTACGGATAACAATTGATGACCTTGATCTCAATCTAGGCTAACTGGTTTAACAACAGTGAAATGTACTCACTTGATAATATGCCGCTACTACCACTGGGAACAAGACCTACTAGTAGCCATGCCCTGACACCAGCCAACTCTATGATGCTATATTTGTGTGTTACCTGTGGCAAAATCCAGCTTGTATGTAAATCTCAGTTTATCAGGCCAAAGAATGTTGATCCGGATGAAACAACAACATCCATATTTGCACTCTGGAATACACGGCACCCAGTCTAAGAAGAGGAATGCTTTTGACCATTTTCCAATGGAATTGAAGTACATATACGTCCTAACTATTCAGTTCATGGTGTTTTTACTGCCGAGGTATATCAAGCTAAGCATGTAAGTGATATCACAAACTAACTATTTCCACATAAATGTGTCGATAGATTTATAAACACTATACACACACACTCGATTTGAAAGCGTTTAAAAAAAACCCTATTTTATCCATTTCCCGCAAAATTAATAGCTTCCCTACTCTACACTGTCCTTGTTAGTTCATCTCCCATTTTGTGTGCATTAAATGGGGGTTGAACAATGACAATAAAATGACCCCTCAAATTAAATGAAGCAATTATTCAAGAAAGGACATACATCACTGCGGGTTGAAATAAAGTGTGTGTAATTGCATTTGGATTTCAACTGATCACAATATGGGTGTCACGCAATGAGATGATGACACAAAATAATCACACAAACGTTTTAATCTTCTAACATAGCTAGTTGCACACCACTGTTATTTCCAAGCACGCAAACCATCAATTGACGCGTTAGTGTACGGAGTAGTAGTACTGCAACACAGTCTCAACAACTGTTACTGCCTGTATTATTCCATAAATGTATTTGGATCTCAAACAAAATTGTTATCAATATCCTACATACAGCATATCCTACGACTGATCCCCTCGTTCAAAAATGTCAAATTTCCTGTCGGTTATAAACAGTCGCTTCATGGTTTCTGTCTTTAATTTTCATCTTCGTACTTTCAGTCAGCCACCTAGTTTATAGCTTTGCCTTTTTTTTTATTACCTTCAGTTTTTATTACTTGGTACAGAAGTCTCTCAACATACATTGCACCATTTGGTGTTTTCACAAGAAAATACTGATCAAATATTTAAAACCCCATTACAGTTGCTTGTAATGGGGTTCTGACATATGAATCAGTAGCACTGTTGTGGAAGCCTGCAGATGTCTCTGTATTGTGTGTAGTATGTAATAGTGACAGGTATAGGATCACTGCCGTTGAAATTAGCACATACATGTCAATTTCCTTTAGACTATGAAAGATCGTAGCCCCAGGCCTGCAGCTTTTTATTCATTTTCTAAATAATATGTATCACCTAGTACGTCATTACTCGTTTTGTGTTGACAAATAAGTGACAGCACTCCATTGCATTACACACCCATTTACTTGATTCATGTAACGTTACATCATTTGATTAAAGTTTTATTAGCTGATTCATATAATAACAATTCAACTCGGTTCACTACAAAACATGTACTGAATACTACAACATAGACCAGGGGATTATCAACTTCCATTTTACAGCACAGGTTTAGCTGTCTTCTTCACACACCTTTGCCAAAGATGTCTACCATATATTACACATAGTATACGTCAGCACTGATGGCTGTAATAATACCGACGACAAAAACTAGTGTTGTTGTTAAAATTAGAAGCATCACATACTCATTCAATGCAGTTATGAATTTCGGGAAAAAAAAATTTCACAAAAAGAAACAGTCCGCGATATGTTCCCAATTTGTTTGTTGTTGAAAATGAGCATACACATGCTTGACATTTGCCGGGTTTAAACTTGAAATTTTTTACGATAATGTCAAATTTATAAAATGTTCTGCCAATGACGTCATGTTATATATTGTCTAATACATCACTTATGTTTTAAATTTATGTCATCATTTCATCACAATATTACCGGTAGTATTTCAAATTTACAATACAGCCATATTTTATTGACAAGTCTGGCACATTATTCATTAATCACCTTCTTAAACAGCTTCAAAATGTCATCTGAATTTGTTCAGTACCATGTACTGGTTGGACTATTCTTAATTATGCAGTGACATTACGACATACATGATATAACTAAAACGTGCAGTGTTCGCCAGAAGACATACACATTTTACGATCAGAGTTGATCATTTTTGCAAGTTTAGGTTGAAAGATAACAACAGGCACTTCTACAGCGGTGGTTGTTATTCAGGGAAGTTTCACAAGCTGCATTAATTAATGTAAACAAGACTTTCATCTCTTCAGTCACAATCATGCTGTGTTTAGTATTAAAAAGTGATATTATCTAGCGAGTAACAACAACAACCTCAATTTACCAAACGATCAACAGTGATCAATACATTGCATATTATGTTATGTACCGTCTTCTGGCAAACACTCCCTGTTTTAGCTGAAACTGCAGACTATGTCAACATTCTTTCAAAAAAAGAGCTAATAAATTTATTTAATAACAAAAACCAAACAAATTATGTCTTAAAAGATGACTTGTCTTCTGCTACACATTTAGAATACCATGTGAATTTGTCAGTTTATAAAAAGCACACATAACTCCAAGTTCTAATCAACCCCTGACTGTAAACTCCTTGTACATATACATGTTTCTTTCATGCACATATATTATTGTAATAGTGAAACCCGATTTAAAGTCACATGAATATAATTTGACCAGATGGTGTTTGACCAGAGGGTAGTATTTATACACAATTTGATATTTTTCAGTACTGTAGCTTAATTTCTTTACTATTCATTGAAAACATCAGTCAAACCATATGATATTATTCATAATTCAGTGAAATTATAGAAAACAAGATGGATTTATTAATGTCAAGAATTCAGTCATTTTTTAAAATCAAATTTCGCAATCTTTGTTACTTTGCCTTTGTTAACTAGAACAAAATTTGTTTTTTGCTATGAATTTACCATCCAACACATACTTTATTACAACTCTTCACACAGTATGGAACCATCCAATTTGATTAAAATCTGATGTATTGTACACATCGCGATTTCTTTTTTGGCTGTTACGTTTACTGTTGTTTGTTCTTTTGTGAGTGCTCCTTACATACATCTAACAAAAATGTATTTTCAAAATGTCTGCTAAACAGCTGTTAGGGTTGGGTGGGGGTACGGTGGTGGTTTGACAGAGGTTGGGTAGGGATGGGACTGGGTTAGAGTGTGTTGTTCCCATAATAACACCATATTTCAGGCACCAGCAACAATTACTTGTTACAAAATGATCTTAATTTTTTTCAGAAATCTTCAGCATTATAGTTGTTCAATAATTATATCCATGGTTTTGGCATATTGGAAACATAGAGTGTTTAAAGGTTGTATGGAAGTATAAATTCTACAAACGTTTACTTATAATTTGATAAGCTTTCCCATTAAGTAAAATCATTATGTGCCAGTGTTATTGCTTCCAAGGCTTAGCATGCAATCATTATGCCTTCTCTCTCTCTATTAACTATAATAACAACATCACCTTGACCTTGCAATATTTCAATAGTGTTTGTTACTTCAATACATACAGTTACATCTTTTACTGCTGGAATACTGAGTATTCAAATGAAACTCGACTTGGAATTCATTTAACTTTGTGAAAGTATATGAATACACATTGTATGTACATGAATATTAACACACACATATACACACACACACACATGGTCCCCATGTCAATTTGAAATTCATGACTTGTGTCCACACACATGCACATCTAAATTTGAAATTCACGTCTCTTGGTCAAAGAACTAGACTCTTTACTGCACTGTCAAGATACATCATCAGCTGGTCATACCTCCTAGCCCTCGTATTCTCCGCTTGTAATGATTACACTGTCAAAACTGATAATAAAGAATTGAACATTTTCACCTGGTCAATGACAGCATGTAGTTATTTCAACAAAGACAACTAGTCAGACTGTCGTTATTCAAATGAATCAATATGTAAATATACGCGCATTACCCATTGTGATGTGGTAATTTACATGTTATTTACATATGTTTTATGTAAATATCACCCTACAGGGTGCTGAATAACCATGATAACAACTTTTGGGGGTGTGGCTACATGAATCTTTTGAAATTTTTTCTCAACACAAGTGGAGAATACGAGCTTACAAATGAATCTCGACAGTACGGTCTACAGTAAAAAAGGCTATGAAAGAACAAACTATAAATCAACTCGAGCTCTTTACTGAGATAGTTGAAAGCTGTTTTGAGTGAGATAAGAAAATAGATATATAGCAGCTACATGTGATATCATGCTGTCTTACTGAAATTTATACAAAAACTGTAAATACAATTGGAAAAATGTTTTTAAAAAATGCTATGATAGGTTTCTTGTTCAATAAAGAGAACAATAATAATAATCAATAATATTAACATAAACTGAGAATTGTGAAGTTGAATGCAAAAACAGGATGTTTTGAAAACTTATATTAATCTTTGATCGGGTTTGCAAGGACAAATTCTAAAACACAAATATTTGGGGGTTTTGTTGTAGAACATTTCAACCAAATGGTATATGAAAATTTCATCACAGTAATTAAATAAACTTTAAACCAAAAAAATCTTTTTACTGTCTGTTTTAGCTATAATGGGATGTTTTGAGTGTTGTTACATTCTTTTCTTTCCCGAAATAAAGTATAATAATAATAATAATAATAATAATAATAATAATATAAGTATATTTTATATCACATGCAGTGTAAGCGGACATCTGTAGTTTTCTTCTCAGTAGAGACACGAGATAAATATATTTAGGTATGTACACTTAGCACCTAAAGCTCAACTTAAATCCCTGCTGCTGTTACCTGTTACAAGTCTATTTAATCATCTGGCTATTACAACTGACACAACTTTCATATACTGTACATTTAAACTAAATCCCACAAATTTCAATCTTGCCAAATCTCTTCTAAAAGTACACATTTAATTTAATGTATTGGCATATTGAAGTATAGGTTCAGATGCTAGGGTTACTAGTAACACCACATGCTTTATTTTTGGGTGGGTGGGGGGGAGATGTCATTATACAAGTTATATGTATTTGTCTTCGACAAAAAATAACTAAATTTAGTGTAGCCAAGTTATTGGAATATGGAAGTGTATGTAGGGTCACATGCTTTTTCAGGGAGGTGGGGGGAACAGATTATGTATTTGTTTTCAACCAAAACCTACTATTAAATTTAGTCTAGTCCTTGTTATCCACTGCACCGAAATACAAACCTTTACCACAAGACATAAGTACAAAGCTATGGGTTATGACAACTCACAGCAATGTAATATTCATTTTACACCAATGGATCGATACACCCCATACAATACAATAAAAGGCATATTTCATAATTGAACATTTTTTCTTTTTCCTTTCATTCAATAAAATTGTTCCTAATAAATATAAATGTATGGTATGTAACCGTCATCTATTACTGTAACACATGTATTAAATTGCCACTCATGAAAATATGGCTCCTGTGGCTTAAGCAGGAATAAAGCTTGCATGTCAAATATGTAGCAAGCACAATGGGAAAATACATGAGCCATGCTGCTAGACTGATACTTGACATTCATTAATAATGATATTTCAAAGGCTGCTTTCAACTAATGAGTAACAGCCCTGAAAAGAGTATTAGTGTAGATTAAAATCTGGTGTGACAACAAGAATGAAAATTAATGTTCACTAACTCGCAGTTTATTCACTACATTTTCATCTTTTTTTTTGAAGTCTCAAGGTGATATGACTTTTGTTGACATTACATAACTAGGTTATAAAAATGAATTAATATAGATTTGATCAAGTGAAATATTGAGTGTATTACCTTGAAAGAGTCAGTACGGGGTAAGATTTAATTTCACTAATTTCACGGGATAGTTATCAAAATGTGGTATCAAAAATATTAGACCGACCATTGCAAAGTGAATTTGTAGCATTTAGCTGACATTAGAGAAGAAATGAAAACCTAGCTACTGAATATATTGTATATCTGAAAGGGCAAGACTACAGTGAAACTTGACACTGAAATAAAACATTCAATCTTGATACTAGTACAAGATAGAGCAATTAACGATAATAGGGCAGAACCTCATGATTAGCGAGTGAGTGTAGCGTACTTGGGGTACTACCATGAGTGCTTGCAGTGTTCTCTAGCTGCGACAGTACTTTCACAAATGTAGGGAGTCAAACTGCAGCAGAAAATACTGCACACACAAGTCCAAATACCCTGAGTATTTCAATACACTGGCACTCATGCGGCATGTGGTTCTGTTAGTATTAGTAATTTACATATGTTTATCCGAAACAACAACTTTCCGTAAAATGTCAATATGCGATCACATGCTTTCATGTAGAATGAACAATCGTGTCCTCATTTTCATATCATTCGCATGCAGGTATACTATGTTTTCAGTATTGCACTGCAGTGTAAATACCACTAATATACATGTGCACTGGTGCAAGTGATCTCTGGTACATATGTTATAATATTGATAACAGCATTTTCTTACCTTTCAAGAAAACAACAGCCATGAATGTGTGGTGTGGTAAAAGTCTGATTTATACATAACACATTTGATTAACGCATAAATATTTCAATCTTGCAAAAGCATTCAATTTATGCAAATAACACTTAATTTATGCATATAACATTTATATGTGGTCAATAAATGCAAATTAAATTCTACTCATACTATTTTACTAGATGACAACAAATCCTGGTTAAAAACAGAAACAATTTCCATTTCTTTAGGGTGTTGGGGGTTTTCTTTAAAAATAAAACTACAAACCCATTTCTTGGTAGTTCACAGCTGTCTCCACAAAGTATGTAAATGTTGTCAGAAGGAAATGGTGCATTTATATGTTTCCTATCATTTTATTTAGGAGACTAGAAAGAGAGTTTTATTTTCAAATTGCAACTGTACTCCAAAGATCACACGTTTAAATACCATTTACCTACTATTTATATAATACTGTATGTTATCTATGTGTACAGGTGGTATCCACCTAAAAATAGCCTAAAATTATACTCTACTAAGATAATCATTGCCATAACACACACCTCACCATATAATCTGTTTTTGTGACTTAAATACCGATATATGCGACAAAATCCTACATACTTAATAATGCAGAATGTCTTGTCAGTGACTGCCCAGTGCAATATCCATCTTCATCAGATCAAAATATCACCACAATGACATTTGATATTCTGTTTTTCAATATATTGCCATGGAAACAATCGTATGGCTTGTCTGACGCTGATATAATGCAGTGGTTGGTCTGTAGAGCACTTCACAGCTGTGTTTTTTAATCATTATATACGCTAACACTGCCACAGTAATCCACTCAAATGCAGTATTCAACCTTCACATATGCTACAATCTAATGAATACCTAACCGTAAGGGTATACACATGATAGCGAGTAAGTACGTTCATACGTTCATACCTTTATCTTTCTCAACATGCACACAAAATTTTCATCATTGTATTCATCATCATTTCAATTTGGTTGCCTTGTTGCAGTGTTCCAAGATAACATGTCATAGTTGGGGGTTTTTTCATCAGTTTTTTCATCAGTTTTTTATAGTGCCAAGGTATTTGGAGAGGATGGAATCATGATCTGGTAAAAGTATATTTGCTTCCTGTACATTTTTAGCATCATCCTGATGACAGAGATGTGGTGAACGATAAGATAAAATCTACTTAAGATTTCCCAACATATGACCCTGACATTATAGAGAGAAATGCGTACCTGCACGTGTGGAAAATCTAGTTAAATTTACAAAAAAAATTATTTATTCCAGAACTGGAAACTTGTGCTAAATACCTTGAGACCTCATATACATGTTTTAAATTGAACCATCTTATAGCTGCAATTCTAATCAATTCATTAAGAAGACAAATAGAATTCCTGTATGTGGTTCTGAAAATGACTGATTGACTTTTATAAAAAATGAAGGTCAGAAGTCCTTCACTTTATTTGCATGCATTTTAATGAGAGCCGTGGCATATGTCAGACCATGGCAAAATGATTAGGGTTATATATATATATATATAGCAATCATATACACAACCCTATTGAATACTACGAACTGAACATTCATCATTTTCTCGGCACCACTTTCACCTGGTGGCCAATTTGCATAGAAATGGGATCTTAAATAGAACATATGCAAAAAGGCTGGTCAGTTTTTGAATGATATTATTATATTGAATACATTTTTAGATACGTTTATTGTATGACGCTTTGAATGCAGACAAATGCTTAGCTTCAATAATCTTTTCCTTGCCGATGCATTATTTATACTGTATCATCAAGGAAGTACTTTTGTTGCATCTGTCAATATCTCTGATATTTTGATTGACGATGGGGTGGAAATGATGTTCTCGGTATCTTTGCCTACATTTTATTGATATGTCAAACAAACATACGACTTAAATATCAGACGTTTCTACGAAGAAAAAAAACCACCTGGTGTTAATTTGATTCTCAGCATACGGTGAATATTATTGATAGTCTTTTTTCCATCACTGATGTGAAAACTAAGAATATTTGATTTAATGTACGCGAACACTGGTTCAGTTTTGATGATATGTGAACAGTAAATGTCAGTCTAGGTCATAAACAGTGTATAAATATTTCTGGATATGTTACAGGGCAACATTGATGGTTATCAGATGATAATTGTCACCATTACACCATTTCAAATGGTAACAGATGAAAATATTAAATTGTCACAAATTGCCAATACTGTTCATTTTAGAGCAGACAGTAAGACATACTACTTATCAAGTCTTATAATTTCAACACTAACTTTTTTTAAACATTATAAAAAACAAACATCCAAAAAGTGTGTTTTATAATAGGAATTCCCTTTATGTGGTAGTCAAACACATGTTAATCTGTACAACAAGTGACAAATCATACCAAGAAAATGAGCTGGGTCGGGTCAGGTCGTTGGAACTTTTAGAACATGTTATCCTATTCGACCTTTGACCTTATTCTAATTTCATTCCTTGTGGCTTTTCATTGGAGCACCAAACAAAATGGAGGAAACGATGGAGAAAAGCTATTCAGAGGGCACTTTACAGTTCAGGGCATTCTAAGACTCACAGGAAATGAAACCACACTAAAAATGACACTTAATGAAACGTTTCCAAAAAACCAGGATTGCTTTTCAGCGCTAAGATGACTACCTTCCTCCCTCTGTAGCGTTTTTTTCATACTCCTAATAAATCCTTGTCACTTCCCTGCCAACTTGATTTCCTCTAACTGAAAGTATAATGGATGTGTTTAACCTTGTTCACTGTAGGATGCTAAGCCAATGTTATTATGGAATTGAAGAAAGTCTAACTATTAATAATGACATCTTAATATTAGACACATAAATCATCATAAACCGTGGTGAATGTTTTATCGTTGTATTGAGAGTACATTCCGAGCTGATATATTATTGTCTGAGTATGATACATGTATTGTGTACTGACTAAAGTAGTACTGCAGAGTCACGTAACACTGAAATGGACGGTACTGACTAAAGTAGTGCTGCACTGATCGAGTCACGTAAGACTGAGATGATGGTACTGACTAAAATATTACTGCACTGAGTCACATATGTTAAACACTGAGATGAATGGTACTGACTAAAATATTACTGCACCGAGGCATATACGTAACACTGAGCTGAACACGATTTTCATACTACAGTTCTTGCATGAAAATTCTCTAATTTCCATCTGATGAATCTTTAATGGCTTGTAATGTTACAGATGTAATGGCGTTGCTTGGATATGTGTAGTGATAATGGACTAAGATAAAAGACTAGGCCTGCAAGGGCTTCTGTCAAACCTACAGTTTGTCATGTTCTACAACATATATATACAACATCAAACTTCAAAGTACTTGTGAGTAATGATACCAACATTTCTATCGCGACTACACCTTGTGGAAAATTGGCTTTTAGTTCAAAAATTATGTTCCCCATTTTTGCTAGATTAAGTCTCTTTTTAATATTATAATATAAGATAAAATTTGACTTGATAAAAAATGTTATGACTATGATCCTATATCTTAAAATATTCACAAAATTAAAAATATGTAAAGTTTGCCCTTTGACCTTGGATTAGTTGTTGGTTGCTGTTCAAAGAATCATATGAGAGAAGATAAATCCATGTTGATACTCTCCAAGATTCATATGATATTCATATGATATGAGATAATCCATACCGAATATTCTCTGAGAATCATACATGAGATATATGCATACTAAATATTCTCCACGAATCATATGATATTAGATATATCCATATTGTTATTCTCCACAAAATACACTGTGTAATATTGTTTTCCATGATAATCTCTAGGTTACTAAACATGACATTTTCAGTTATAAACAGAGTACCCTTTCATACAGAATCATGTCTTAGATTACCTATTCTATGTATGTCAATAATCCAAAGTGATCTCTGTCTGGCAGCATTTCAATATTTACAAAACGTAAGTCACTACTATATTACTGCCCAAAATGGATGTTTGCATCTGAGGATCGGATGGTAATCTGTATGTAATGAGGAAGGCAGATAACCTCCAACGCCAAAGATGTAAACACGCATACTGAAGCTTTCAATATCTTGCCAAGTGAACATTTACACGACATGGAATGTATATTGATTTTTTTTTTGTACTATGATGGTCGTCTGCTTAATAGAATGCCAAAATATGAGTAGAGGTTTTTTCAAATATGGCAACTGTGACGAAGTACTACTCTTTTGCATACCTTGCCAGAGGGCAATATGAGTTTCATTTGCTTGGCAACTATCCCAAATGCTGTTATCTGACACAATTACAAAATATAATGTGTAATAAGATTGCAATGAAACTGACATATTAAGCAACATAATACAATGTTGCAGGAACTACACATTCATAGTACGGCATATAATGAGACAAAATATTTTGATTACTATAATGTAAACTCTTATTCATTCCATGTTCATGATGAATTTGAGTTTAATATTTGTATGACATCAGAGTTCATTCATAGCAAAAACCCTCTCATAAACCATGGAAATTTTTGCTTAGAATGAAATGTTGCTTGATCGAGGTGCTGGCTAGATTTTCATAGAAGCATTAATGTTGCACTTTAACATTATGGTGCTGGAGAAAGTCTCACAATGGATGTAAATGACCTAAACGCAACACAAACATTTTGAGAAAAAATGATCCATCAGTCAGGAACAAAATCTGATTTCTGAAAGTGGATGTTTGTATGGCAAGCTTGAGTCCTCATCAAGTTTTAATTTTGGGGGAAAATCTCCTGATATACCCTGTAGCTGTAAATCATTCATATTTTAATTCTGAGAGTAGTCTGTAAACACTAATAAGGACATTGAAATAGTCAGGCTGTCATTTCTAAATCTATTCCCAACCCGATACTTTTTCCATTGATGTATTCCCACACATCACCTCTTCCAAGTACAGTCAGACTGTCATTTCTAAATCTATTCCCAACATGATACTTTCCCGCTCATGTACTCCCATATCATCTTTTCCGAGTAGTCAGACTGGCACTTCTAGATCTATTCCCAACATGATACTTTGCTGTATAAACGTATTCCCACACAGAAATCCCACCTATTTTGGATATTAGACTGACAAGTAAATCCCCACATGATCATCTTGTGTATCAATTGAATATGCAGCCAAAAGAAAAACCTGAATTATTAATAAATGGTGAACTCCTCGACAGTACATTAAAAGCTTACATCAACTGTGAGACAATGACATCTCTTATGTAGTGTACATCACACAACCACATATCATGCCTTGATATTAGTAGTTTTGTCAAATACATAAAAATACCATCGATGTTGTTGTTGTCTCTTTGCACTGATACTCATTTTTGGTAAGACCCTAGGTTTGTATTAAATTAATATTTTGATATTTTCAATCAGACACATTTTGGTAAAATACCCTTCTATCAGACTAACGCACGGTTTTCTTCCTTCAAACTTGGCAAGAACATTGCATTACAAATCTGAGGCATTACAAATATACAGCAATGGCCATGCTAGAAATAATACTAACCATAAATAAGCTTATAGTTGATGATCATGATTGGTTTACTGAAGTGTCTAGATTTGATTCAACAGAACTGCCGGTGACATGGAAATGATTTGTAGGAATTGTAAAACAACAGATACTCTACCTATCCTGTTTTCAGTAATGTAAGGTTCATCTTATCTTGTGTTTGATGCAAGGGGGGCTCAGCAGAACAACTCAGCTTGTGTGTGATACACAGGGGTTACCAGAGCAACTTGGCTTGTGTGTGATACTGGGGGGCTATGCTAGCAACTCAGTTTGTGTTTAATGCAAGGGGGCTTATGAGAGCAACTCTGCTTGCATTTGATACAGGGGGCTTTCCAGCAACTCGGCTTGTGTGTGATACTGGGGCTTACTAGAGCAACTCAGTTTGGGTGTGATACAGGCTTACCAGAATACTGACATTTTCAGGTTTATTAATACTGTATGACTACATCTAATTCCTTATAGAGTAAGTTTTACATAAACAATGTAAGTATAATGAATGTATACCTGACTGACATCTACAATATCTGCTTTAAGTTAATGTAACAGTTCTAAAGCTATTTCCAAATATGTAGGGGCTTAGTGCAGGAACTGTCACCGACAGCAAGCTTACTAGTCCATGGCAGTTGTTTTAAATAACTATACACGAACAGCCTGTACTAATCTCTCATTGGGAATTCAGCTGCTAACACAGAAGACAGCTTAGTGCACAAAGTCTGCAGAATATAAATAACCAGATTATACTTTCACCTGATACAACATGTCTCTGGGGACATAGGATTTTACTAACCAGGGTTTGTTGTATTCTGAGCTGATGCTACACTTCTTTGCCTATTCAGTTACATCTCCCTTGGTCCTCTCTTGTTGAAATTTCATTTCTGATGGGTTAGATGAGTTTAATAATACAATATTTACATGCAGTTAAACATGTGAGAATGAATGTCACCTTGTTTGATGGTTTACACAATTAAGTCTGATGATAACGGGTGTGCATTTTAACATCTAAAGCTGAATGTCATCTTTTCTAATGAGTTAGATGAGTTTGATAGTACAAGATGTGAATTTAAACATCACAAGACAACATCATCTTGTTTGATGGTTTAGACATGTCTGATAATACAAGGTATGCATTTAAACATCACAAAAACAATGTCATAAAAACAACTTCATCTTATTTGATGGTTAATAGATAAGCATTAACATAGGGTATACATTTCACACATCACTCATAAAGTAATTATTTATGAATACTAAACATGATTTCATAGTTTTTCACTTCTCTATTTTCATATCATTTTTCCTTCATTAAAAAGATCCCTAATATAATGAGTCAAAATATATTCAATATAATTTATTATTTATTTATTTAGCAAGCTTTTCAATACTAACTTATCCTTATCATAATATGTTCATTTCATAAAATATTCATGATTCACCATAAATCTCTATTTAATAATTAAAAATATGCCTTTTTTGTCATTTTGTCATTTTTCACAACACCTTGCATGTTTTTGTAACCTGATATTTTAATTCTAGCTCATCCTTCTTCTTATTCATGTATTATGTATGTATCTATTTATTCATTTTTTGGTAATTTGTTATTGCTATTAACACTAATTGTGTATAAATCTGTCTTCTTTTTTTTTGGTATATTAATCTGTAACATTCAACACAGGTCCTGGGGCCACCATTCAGTCAATCATGAATGAACCTTTCCTTTTCCAATGTTGTCAGAAAAATAGTCCACATAAAAGGCAGTAGGTTTTATATAATTATGTCTTTTTCCATCAAATTTTGCTAGTTGACAACTGTGTTTATTTACTCACATGGTCTAAAATTAATTGATTGCTTAATATCTTTGTGATGAACATTGTCTTATTTAAATCAGAACAGGTTAGATCATGGAGGGCTTTTCTGTGAAAATTAGGGAATTTTTTCCAATATATACAGTAGACTCAAACCATGAATACGTGTAGATGATGCAAAAAATTGTGTTTTTTTATTTTCAAGTAGTCTGCATACACCTATTCAAAAGTATGTACATGTATACTAAAAAAGATAATTACAGATCATGTTTTCCAGTTAAAATCTAAAAATACAGACTACACACTTTATTGAGCTTAAATATAGGATAAAGTCTACACCAACTCATGGCTGCAATGTCAGATGGGCAGGACTCAACAGTCTGCAAGCTAACTCAGTGTATTATTTCACTTGTGATGGAAACAAAATTTTGTGGTTGTAATTCAGCAAACACGATTCTAGAATAAATCCCGGACATAAAAATTGTTGGATTATATCACCATTATAAAGAAGTATTACCATAAAAAGATTGCCTACAGCTAGCAACAGCTGGTGTCTCTTACATTTTAGAAATTCACTAAATCTTATTATTTCTAAATATAGACCCCGTTCTTTTTAAAATCACATCACAAGTTAAAAATGTCTCCACTTCAACAAGAAATACTATTAGAGATTTGATTTCATGTATAAATGTAGAAAATGGAAAGAAATAGTAGTTCTTTACATTAATAATCATTAAAAGTTGGAATATGGAAAACAATATTCCACACAATGTAGTATTTCCCTTACTTCTAGTGCAACATTTTCTTTATTTCTAGTCTTCAAAAATATGCAGTACAACATAATGTACCTAGTACGAAATATTTGTATTACTTATAAACTTAGAAGTAGAATTCACCTTGCCAGCCAATTTGCCTGAAAATCGAAGTTTAATATTGAAAGCTTGCTTTTGCAATAATAAAAGAAATGTGGGGTTTCACTTTCTCATTTCAAGGAAATAGACAGGATTCAGTGGCCATTTTGAATTTTAAAATGGATAAATTTTAAGATTACATTGATCTCTACAAAAATTTGCATGGTAGGAACAGATTTATTTCCTTCTTGAATTTTAACTGAAGAATGGGTTTGAGTTTTCTTGAAGACAATGTACAGCCAAAGTTAAGTTTTCATATTTTGAATTTTTCTTGATTTTAAATGAGAATGGGTTGGAGTTTTGTTGAACAGCTTTATATCTGCCAACTTTAATGCCATCACCAAAGTATAATAGCTGTTAGTCTCAGTTACCCAGACTCTCACCACTGGGGATCAACTATGAGACCACCCTGACTGAACTGAGTCTGGGGGAATGTAATCACAATCGCCTGTACTGGATCTCTTTCCCAGAGCGATGCATGCTGGGGAATACTTCACGTCCAACATTGCAGGTTGAATGATCCAGGTACCTTTGCGACATGTTATAATGTCTCAAGGAACTGAAGAAATGTACTGTTACAGTATGACTTCAGGTGCGGGCGACTTTGGAGTAGATTTCTCCAAACTCTCATCTGGGTAGTCTTGTAGTAGAACCCCCTAGCAGTGACAATCTGGGTAATCGAGACTAGTATACTGTTATACAAACATAATGAGTTTGCTCTATGTAATGATTGATTAGGGTTTCCTTGAGAAGTGAATAGCTGTAGGCATTGTGTTGTATTCTTTCATGACTGATGGAAACACCACAAGCTATTCAACAATAACACTGTCAGTAACGCTACTTTGTACACTGCTCATTCAAAATAAAACAAGGAAGTCAGCAAAGAGAAATTGACATGCTTGCTAAGTGATCATATATTGCAAAAACAAACATCAGAATGACACAAAAGGTCTTAAAACTATCAAAATCAGAAACGTTTGTGCATATCGAGGTTACAAGACCTAAATACATATATTTCCATAATTCCATAATGATTTATATGTAAAGCATAAATTGTACTTACTAGTTCATTTTTTGCCAATAGATTTTGACCAATCAAACAAATGATGGTAATGAATGGTGAACAAATGCCAATATGCAAATTAAGAGCTGGCCCTTCTAACCAAGTGACCATCATGATTCTATATCACACAAAAAATTTATGAGTTTAAGAAATTTCCCTATCTTCATTCAAAAACTCTCATGTTTCGATGAAAATGATTAATAAATTTGTCAATAAAACTAGCTATTCTCCCCTCTGTCTTGTCCCCATTGCTTCAACTGTGCTCTCAATTTCATTTAATGGACACTTTTTCAGCTAACAGGACACTTTTTACACAAAGAAAAGTTTTGCGAACACTTTAACTGTGAATGAAACTTTGCACATTATCAATGACACTGTCCCCATCTTGTAAACTGTCACAATGCCACCAACTTGTAAATGCACATGCCTAAGTCTGCACCTGTCATTCAGGTCTCGCACAAGGTACCTCTAGCTCTGTACCTACACTATCCAAAGACAAACTCTCTGACCTACTACAAAGTGATTTGTGCTGAAAGTGTTTTTTTTTATATAGAATTTGTTCATTAATGTGACAACCTGTAAATATACCAGAGCTATAGTAGAAAATGCTGATGTTCGCAGCAGGTCAAACCTGCAATAATTGCTGTAACTTTGTTACAGTATGGGTTCTTGTCATGCTGAACTTTTGGTGAAAATATCGCATTATTTGGCCGAGATATGCGGGATGGGATTATAGTGAATTTGTTCATTAACAGGATAATGGGTGAGTATACAAGGGTGCGTAACAGGGCTGTAGGTAATAAGGTTGACATTCTGGATGAAAACCTAAAAACTCATCAAATTCAAAGTATAAGTATTTTACGGGTCCTGGCCAATTTAATGTTTTTCACAGGACACTTTTGGGTAAACCCATCAGTTACTTTGTCAGCAGTAATAATAATAGACGGGTGAGGACCTGTACTATAACTATCAGGTAACCTAGTATATAAAACTCAATTTGAAACATTTCTGATTTCTATGTGTATATTTCCTCCATTACAATTGAGTAATTAATGTGTCATGAATTTTGACAATTTCATTTTTCATCCATCTGAGACACTAATAAAGACATCCTGGCCATGACGGAAAACAAACTGCTAAAAAACGCCACACACATAGGAAGAAATTTGAAGAAGCTCTCCATCCTTGATAATGACAGGAAACCATGGAAACAAAACACTTGATGCACTGATGCATGAGTGAGTGAAAACCTTAAATCAACACTTAAACATTCCAGAATACTATCCATCAGCTCATAAATGGTCAGGTAAACATTTAAAGAATATTTGCGTAATCTAAACATGGCTCATTTTCAGCTGAAATACGGCCAACTCTCTTATCGTTCAGCCTGGCTGTTTTAATGAATACTGCTAACCTGGGTAATGTGCATATTATACAATACAGATGCATCAGTGTCAGAAGACATCAGTTTTGTAGTAATTATCTATATGTCTATCATTCCGTGCTTTGTCTAGACAGTTATATTAGCACACAACAGTACATAGTTCTCCTTAGACCATCGCATTTTCACACCAGTACACAAGTCCTGGATATAATAATACAGTTTGTCAACTTCTAACATCTCTAGAGACATCAGTGTCTCTCAAATGTCAGAGTTAATGGCTTTAATGACAAAAACACATTAGATTTTAAGCCAACACTGTCAGTTACTCGGCTCATTGAAATATGGATGTGTTATACTTACTATGGGGGTATTGGTCAATATTTAAAGCATCTACCCGTCAATTAATAAAAAACACAGTCTATGAACGGACTTGCTAAATGACAAACAACTACCTATAGACGGACTTGCTAAATGGCAAACAACTATGTACAGATGGACTTGCTATTATGGCAAACAATTATCTATCGACGGACTCACTAAATGGCAAACAACAATCTATGGATGGACTTGCTAAATGGAAAACAACTATCTATAGACATACTTGCTAAATGACAAACAAATATGTACAGATGTACTTGCTAAATAACAAACAACTCTATGGATGGACTTGCTAAATGGCAAACAACTATCTATGGATGGACTTGCTAAATGGCAAACCACTCTCTATAGATGGACTTGCTAAATGGCAAACCAATATCTATCGACGGACTCACTAAATGGCAAACAACTCTATGGATAGACTTGCTAAATGGCAAACCACTCTCAATAGAGGGACTTGCTAAATGACAAACCACTATCTATCGACGGACTTGCTAAATAAATCAAATATATCAACCTCTGTCAATCCAACATTCTACACAAACTTAGATTATTTTCAAATGTTCTCTCATGACACAAAACTTTGAAATGAAATCTAGATAAATACACATTTCTAAGTGTTTCATTTTGAACATTCAAACAGATATGCCCGTATGCTATCCATCCTTTTAATGCCTACTTAATAGAAAAAACTTCCCTCAGGTCACAGGTTAACAGTACCATGAGCACACAGAAACTTCCACAAAAACTTTTATTCTGTCTGCAATTTCAGTTTTCAACTGTGACACCAGACGTTGATCGGATTCTTTCATCAGTGAGTGATCATGCTTTTAATCAAGTGTAATGACAATTTTTAATGTAATATGTACGATATCTGTTTTAAGTAATGTTATATACATGTATACGTTTGTAGTCATACATGTCCAGATTAAAAGATGAATTTTCTGAATTTCTGTTTATTTTTAATAACATGGACGGTAAAAATATGACATGATGTAATGCCAAATATTTTGAAAATTACTTTTATTGCTGTGTTCATTAAATTTCCGTTCAAAGATTCAATCATAACGACTACAAGTTCTAACAATGTAAATATAATCTTACATCTATCATGCCAGTCATCAGATCAAAGTGATGCAATCAATGCTCACACATTAAATTTTGTCCATAAATTTCACAAAATTATACGGGACAAATTGATCATTATATTAATTTATTGAAATTATGATACTTAAAGAGAGAAAAGAAATATGTCTTTGATGTCATATTGATTACTGTCCAGCAAATGTCATTTAATACACACCATGCAATGGTAATAATTTCGAGGTAATTGAGCAATTTTGTAAATATAGCATTATATATATTTGATACAAAGGACAAGAAATTTCAAGTGACAAGCCATGCACCATAAGATACCTGCAGTCTCTTTTTGTAACTGAGGTAGACACTTTATCTACTTATCTATGCAATTACTCTGTCATTGAAACAGAAATGACTCATGCCAGCAGATACTAGTCTAGAATATATAAACATAAGTTACTGGGATATCACAGACAAAGTTTTGTTGCCACAGACACCAAACGTTAAGAAAAATGTGGTTACTTAGTACAGTCACAGTAACAAAGTGTTCTTCGTACTAACTATCAGGATATCACAGACACCCAAACAGTAACAAAGTGTTCTTTTAAGAAAAAGTACAAACTTTGAGGATATTTGTAACTTCAAAACTTGTCTTTTTGAATCTTTGACCTTTTGAAATGATGCATTGCAATCCTCTGGCGTCCAGTAAAAAAACGTGTTGAGTAACATTAAATGGTTGCCCTGGGATACATCCTTCATCACTCCTACTATGTGAAATTTATCTTTCCTTTGAGAATGGAGATGTAAAAATAAGTCTCAATCTCTTTTGTGTTTGTTCATTTCTATATATTATATCACGGCATATTTAATTTATTATTATATAAATGTATTCCTTGATGTACACAGTATTATTAATCAGGGAAACAAATTGTGGTCATTTTAGTGAATAATTAAAAAAAATAAATTTGATGAAATGAACAGCTGTATTTCTTGAAACAGTACATTGTTGATTTATGTATTGAAGTGTTAGTTTCTATAACGTTCATTCCTTGATCAGTAAGACGAAATAAAACGTGGTTTTTTTTTCTACTTTCAGGAATACAATCATAGAACATGTTACATGATGGAAGAGGAACCCTGGCAGTCTTAACAACTATGCAAGCAGTTACTCTATAATCATATCGTTATATAAATCCCAGGTCTCAGTGTGTTATCGGTGAGTCTATCATTTCTATATTGACTAGAATACCAATCAACAATGTCTCAAGATTCACTAAATATGCTGCTGTTCCTCTGAGAGTAACGCAGCATGTCATAAACAGACATTTGAGAAGCACATTCTGAGAACTACGTTAAACTCAATTTTAAAGGCTGAGCAGTACGTTTTATCTTTTTCTTGATTTCATTTTGACTAGATAATAAGATTCTTTAGGAATTCTAATTGCTAACAAGTATTTTGTCTCGGTTAATAGTCATCCTCATGGACGCATTTGTTATCTTGGACAGACAAGAAATTGACACTTTCGTATAAGATTGCTAGTAAAACAATGTGGCTGGTCTTACGAAAAATACTAAACATATATAACAGTTTGTACTAAAAATTTTAAAAAATTATCACAAGCTATTTCAGTAAAGTGCCATATGTGTGTATAGTAGTACAATTATTTAAAGTGATGACTGCATCTATTTATTTTTGTTTAATTTCAAAAAGAAAAAGAAAATTGTGGAATCTTTATGACACTGTTTAGAAAAGATGATAACTTCAGGAACATTTTGTAATGTTTTTTAAGCATAGTACATTTACATGACTGTAAATGAACACTCAAAATGTAATACAAAGTGGTAATCTGAAAATGGAACACTTGAAATGTAATACAAAGTGGTAATCTGAAAATGGAACACTTGAACTGCTATTTTGTAAAGTCAATGTGGATAATAAATAGTGTCCAGACTGACTCTGAAAATAAATGGCAGTTTGACTTTTCCATTTTGGATAAGGCTGCTGCATTTCGACCTTTACTTTTGGATAACACTGCTATATCTGGTCAAAACTTCCTAGAAAACTATAAAAATGCAGCGGATTGATCTTTCGTTTTGGATTATACTGCCATATATGGGCAACATTTCTTTATTAGAAAACTGTAAAAAATGCAACGTTTGAACCATTTCATTTTGGGATTACGTTGCTCCTATGTGGTTGATTTTCCTTAGAAAACTGATTAACACGCCGAAAAGAGCTTTGAAATGGCCATGAGTAGATTATGATCTTTTACATTCCCTCGTGTGTCTAGTATTGCCTACATAGAAAACACACCACACTAACGATCAATTACTTGTGCACGCTGAATTTAAAAACTTGCCTCGGTAATAAGCCAGCTATCTTGAAAAATTGATTACACTTCATTAAGTATATAGCTTCTAGTTTTGAACATCAAAAGTGCAATTTTACACTCGCTTAAAAAAAAAAATCATTAATTTAAGAGTTGTAATGCCGACATGATTGTCTAATTATAAAAACCAGCAACATTACAATGGGGCAATAATTACTAACATAATTGGTGTCAGAATAATTATATCACTGTAAATGAACTTTATGCACCTCATTATAATTATAAATTGCATATCAAGTCATTCCAGCTTAATAATACCAAGGTCACCAGAACAAAACTCTTCCATAAAAAAAACCCAGGAAGATTGGAAATTTAAAATGAATTCCAAGGTGACTTTACATTTTAATAGAGACATTATGTTACAAAATTGTCAATTCAAAATGAACTCCAAGGTGACTTTAAAGTTGGAGAAGATATGTAGGGAAAATTATCAACTCAGAGGAGATATGTTACAAAATTGTCAATTCAAAATGAACTCCAAGGTGACTTTAAAGTTGGAGAAGATATGTAGGGAAAATCATCAACTCAGAGGAGATATGTTACAAAATTGTCAATTCAAAATGAACTAGCAACTTCAAGGCAAAAAGTTACAAAAATTTTCAATTCGAAATGACTAACTCCAAGATGACTTTACATTTTACTAGAGAAATTATGTTACAAAATTGTCAATTCCAAATGAACTCCAAAATAACTTTACATTTTAATAGAGAAATTATGTTACAAAATTATCAATTCAAAATGAACTCCAGGTGACTTTAAACTTAGAGGAGACACGTATCTAGGAAACTACCTAAAATAGACGATTGTGAAATGTGAAGAAAACGTCAGAAAGTGTGATAGCATCTGTGATCGCTATCTAAAGCCATTCTAGCCTGAGGCTTTGAACACAACACAGACTTCACTAAAGAATATTATTCTACATGCATATACAAAAGAGGTGGGTTTTTTTTCATTTTTTAATGAAATATACACAATGGCAAGTTTTCAATTACTGCTTTGAATGGGAAAATAAGCACACTTTCTGATGCCGAGTAGATTTTATTATGCTAGTAAAAATCATAATCTATGCTTGGTGTCTCCTATTGATGAATTCCAATGAGAAGCCCTTCTGCTTGGGTGCCGTAATTGACAACTGACGATCTTGTACATAGCAGTCTATTGAAACTGCCAAGCTTTATTGTGACAATAATAACCCAACGAGGTCATATCTACTTTCAGTAGGTTCTGCATGGAAAGAGTGAGTAAGTTTGTCCAGGGACTACCTAACAACCATGTTTTCCTAACAATATTGTTTTATCACTGACGGAAGTAAACACTTCACAATGCGATACATTTCAAAACTATGCATAAATAATGAGTTGATATTGACATAAAGAACATAATATATATGACTGATCAATGATGCGTGCGGTGCATGCGTAAGTGCATGCGTACGTACATGTCTGCGCATGTGCGTGCATGCATGTGTGTGTGTGTGTGTGTGTGTGTGTGTGTGTGTGTGTGTGTGTGTGTGTGTGTGTGTGTGTGTGTGTGTAGAATGAATATTCTGCATTACATAAGTTTTGTAAAGTTGATATTTTCATCAAAGATGACTGCCATTATTTATGTATAGATATAGAATACCAGAATGAAAAGCAATAACTACCTAACTCCACTTGCAATGTACAGTACTAAGGTATTTTTATTGGAAGGTTCTGAAAGTGAAAATTACCTAACTCCACTATCCATGTACAGTACAGCAGCACATAGATATTTTGCTTGGAAGTTTACAAAAGTAATAATTACCTAACTCCACTAGCTACATACAGTACATACATTTTGATGGGAAGTTAATGATAATTACCTAACTCCACTAGCAACGCCGGTACAGTATATATAAGATATTTTGATTGGAAGTTTACAAAAGTAATGATTACCTATTAACTCCACTAGCTACATACAATACATACATTTCGATTGGAAGTTTATGATACTAATTACCTAACTCCACTAGCAACGCCGGTACAGTATATATAAGATATTTTGATTGGAAGTTTACAAAAGTAATGATTACCTATTAACTCCACTAGCTACATACAATACATACATTTCGATTGGAAGTTTATGATACTAATTACCTAACTCCACTAGCAACGCCGGTACAGTATATATAAGATATTTTGATTGGAAGTTTACAAAAGTAATGATTACCTAACTCCACTAGCTACATACAATACATACATTTCGATTGGAAGTTTATGATACTAATTACCTAACTCCACTAGCAATGCCAGTACAGTATATATAAGATATTTTGATTGGAAGTTTAGGAAACCAGAACCTACCTAACTCTAGACTACTAGCTACATAACGTGCATACATTTTCATTGGAAGTTTATCTGTGATAATTTACCTAACTCCATAAGCAGTGTACAGTACATCAGATATTTTGACTGGAAGTTTAGGAAAGCAGCACCTACCTATTAGAACTCCACTAGCTATATACTGTGCATACATTGTCATTGGAAGTTGATGAAAGAGATAGTTACCTAACTCCACTAGTTACATACAACACAGATATCATTATGAAAATAGATCTCTATATAAATATGTAACCAATGTCAACAGGTGTATTGTTGGAATTAGTTTGAGTGTAATGTATGCCATAACGGGGCGCCCTCACACATCGGTCAACCTAGAGGAGGCCGGTTGAGGGCAAAGCAACATGACATATTTTACAGTCTATTTAGGAATACAAGGTATTGACTGAGTGTGTATATCTTGTCTGGCAAATTGGATATAGCCATCTCACATATGTAACTCAAACTCCATTACTTCACTCGTATTCCTGTTTGAAAACAACATATCTACTGCATTCATGTTTCGGAATTAAAATGGTTCACCTTCACATGGTGATGCAAGGCCCTCCTTTATCTCAATGTATCAAAAACATTCAAAGTAAAACAACAAAACATATATGATTTTTTTTTTGGAAGTTTATGAAAGTGATAATTTATATATCTAACTCTGTGATAGTTACAACAAACAACAAACTCTGTTTCTGAGTTTTTGCTCATTTAGATAACAGCATGCTACTGTGCCATATTATTATGGTGGTGGGGGGGGGGGGGTATTAGTTGTTCTTCTGAACACGAGGACAGTAAACCATTTCATTAAGGACCAGCTTACCACCAAATACAACATTCACTTACATCCAAATGTATGCTATCCAAAATACAGAGACAATCTTTTTTTAAATTTTCAAAAAAACCTCACAATTTTATGAGTGCTATTGAATGCATCACATTACTTTCTGAATATCTATGTATTGCCATTGAGATCCAAATAAACTTGCCTCTGATATCAGAAAGCATACATCCTTACAATATGTTACCATGGCAACAGACTTTAGTATAGTATGTCCCCATGTTAAAGGAACAAGAGTTAAAATAACCTTATTACCCAGATAAATATATTCCGTGCATATGATAATAAAAATGTATTCTTCAAGCAGTATGGGTAATCATATAATAGCTTGACAACAAATAGCGCCCTCTAGTGTTATACGGTCATTATATAAAAAATGAACTGTCACTCTTAGGCCTAATAAAACAACTGTGTGGTTCCAATTACGCTTAATTTTAGAATAGGTGGGGTAGGTAGATTTTTTAATTTATTTTATTATATATTTTTTCTTTGATGTGTGAGTGTCTAGTTCAGGTTTTCCATTGTTTTCCAAATGGTCTCTGTGTTGTTTATTTCTTCCCATCAGATGTACAGCCATTACAGATTGGAAGAATAGTTTTATATTGTCTTTTTAGGTTGATGTCAGTTTCCGTATCCACTATTTCTCGAGAGACTTCACAATTTTTGCAATGTTATTATTTTTTTCTTGAGTACATAAAAAAAAGTTTAGGGTCGGCAGTGAAAAACTAGGTGGGGGTCAGGTAAATGGAACCAAACAATTATTTTTTTTAGGCCTTGTGGTAGACAGTTCATTCATTTACATGACTACACCACTAGAGGGAGCTTTCCATTGAACTCATTAATTGATTACAGCAACACTGTAACATACATATTCAAAACTGCTTAATTCAATTTGGGGGGCATTAATTAACATGCTATGCATTACTATACACAGGATTTAGAAGTGCACTAAATATCATCACATGCTTCTAATAGCAAAGCATATTCCTCTCAATTTGATTAGCTAAATTCATTTTCTTTTTTAACATGCAAAAATTCTCACTTTTCACACATTGATAATTCACTTTACACACAACTGGTTGAATAACTTGTTGATAAAAGAAACCATCCACGAAAGACAGAACACAACGAAACCAACAGGACACCAGACTAAAACGTAGGGAGTTTTTACAGCATTTAAACACATGTTTACACATACTGAGGGAAGTTGATAAATATTGTGCACTTTATAAAATCCGACCAACTACAGTGAGATTTGTACATCTCTAGAAGGAGAGATACAGTTTCACGAGAAGTCATACATCTGTACTTACCAGCCACGCCGTCGTACATCGTATTGGTCTATTGCGTTAGGACCGAGACTCCATATATGTGCTAGCAGTTGTAGAGAGGGATAACGACATTCTAGTACGTTTGATATGTGATGTATGGTTTGTAAAATACAACACAACACAACACAACAATCTGACAATGTTCATGTCAGACCCTGTCTGTCTAATACACCTCTATCAAGTATTCCCAGTTAATCTTTTGTATTTAGTATTAATCATAGTTCAATAACAATATAGCATCTTCTTCACATTTTGCTATGTTTTTATGTCTGAGTATTTTTTATTTTTGTTTGTTGTTGGTCTACTGCAGCCATTCAGCGAAATTTGTAAACTTCTTTTGACAAGACTAAATATGCAAAAAATAATTCAGAAAAAATTTATCTGAATTCTGAAACTTTGGTGTATTATTCAAACAGGGGGGGTTGATATGTGTGTGGATTCATGCACGAATGTTTGAGAGAGTTACAGACAAACAGTTTACAGAACGAAAACAGGGTGTGGGTGAAAGTGATGATGAAATATGTAACCAACAAATAAACAAACAAGATATTGCCACCATTTACCAGTTTTCAGATCTAGCATCGTAGTCTATGCGAACGTTGGAATGCGCAGCTGTGTTGGTGAACAGTCACAGTGGTCAGTGTCACACACAAAATACCACCAAGTATGAACAGGAAAAAGATGAAGGTACCCAGGAAAGATAAAACATATCAAATTACGTGAAAAGGAAAATGAACAGAAATTATCAATGACTGAAAAAAACAGGGGGGGGGGGGTGTAATGGGGAATATGTCTAACTAATATTATGACTCGGTTGAACAATTTGGGAGATGTTAATATGGTATTAGTTCATTTGCAGTTACAATCTTGACAATTTCTAGCCATGGCATAGTTATGCAATTTTCATACCAGCAGTAAAACGACCATAAACCAGCCTTTATTTCGTGTTAGTTTTTCACCTCAGTAGTCTTTTTCAAGGAATTTTATTTGAAATTTAACATGGCATAAATTTTGGTTGAGTTCTTTTGTTGATGCTTTATTATTGAGAAAATTTTTCCATTTTTCAATTTTTGACGAATTCTTTTTGCATTGAGGGGTACAAAACAGATCCATTTTTGTAGGATGAGAACCAAAATAGCTCAAAATGCCCCCCCCCCCCCCCACTCACCCCAAAGTAAAATAATTTAGTTTTTATCTTACATTGAACTATTGATCTCACACCCTAAGATCAATTTTTTCCCCATTTATTGGTTTCCTGATATATGATTTTGTCCACACTTTAACAAATCAGAATTAGGTTTGATAGATATGTTTTTGCATCCAGAAACTCAAGATTTCATGAACAGTGAAACAGGAGATCGAGAATATAAATGATGAAGTTCTAAATGGTAATATCCCACCACAAACTGACAAACATATGCATAATAACTAACTGTACTACTAGTAGCAAAATATGGCACCCGACTTTTAATAGTTTTCAACTCTTTGGTCTTACGAACAAAATATTAGATGGATGAAGGTGTCTGGGTTTAGTGGTAAAATGGCTCAAATGAAATGGGGGAGGGGGGGGGATGAATGTTATCTCTGGAATGACTGGTGAAGAATGGAGAGGGGACAGAACAGTCAATATAGAATAGAGGGGAGGACATGCAAGCGATGTACCTACAGCAGGTATTATGTGCAACTTACAGTTAGTGGGGTGAGATTAATGTGTGCGCAGTTCACGCTGTATGTAGACAAATATTTAAGATGAATTAACATCAAGGCAAGCATCATGCATACACTCAATAACAAAGTACACTACATTGTAGAGTAATACAACAAAAACAAATTCAATTTTTGTCTACAAATCGCCACAACTTTCGCTATTAGTTATAGTCAGTCCATTTCTTGTGTTTTTCACACCAACAGTTAGTGTTATTATTTCAACCTTATTTCCAGACGACATCAACATTTTGTTTTTCTCCCCTTTCCAACCACACCAATTATGTGTGTGTGTGTTTTGTTGATATGTCCAAAGATGACTGGCAAAATTATCTATTGGTTTCGGAGATGTACCATGCTACCAACCCAGTATTATTGTTACACCTTTGATTTGAATGTACCAGTAAACACTTTCACACTATTCTTTGTTGCTGTCCAATTGTAGCATAACAATCAATTATATGCAAATATTACTAATGAGATGCAACAACCTTCAGCCAATCAAATGTGGTTTAAAGACATGGATTGTAGGTACAGTAGACTGAATGATACACACAGTGTCTGCGGAAATAATGCACGCCAACCGTTCATTTTGCCAGTCATTCTTGTACATATCGGTTTTGAAACACTGGAAACCTTCATGTTTAAATTAAAAGAACCCCACTAGTAATATAGAAAGCACAACGACGTCACTTCCTTTTATATATATATATTATATATATATATATATTATATATATATATTATATATATATATATATATATATATATATATATATATATATATATATATATATATATATATATATATATATATATATATATATATATATTTTTTTTTTTTTTTTTTTTTTTTTTTTTTTTTTTTTTTTTTCCCCCAAGGGAATAGAAATCACAATATTAATAGAAACCAGAATATTAATAACTCATAAGGCATGGATTTCAATGTATTGGACAGTAATCTTTCCTTTTCCCCAAATACAAATATGTTATGATGAAAGGGGTGGTATAGGTTTGATATTGAGGTAGCTTACCTGGATAAGTCCTCATGAAGCCTTCACTGCTACCAAAATACTGCCATATAAGATCTGTATCCTTTTTATAGTTTTCGACAAACACCTCATCTAAACCACTTGTCCAGTTTATACCATTCAGAATTCTAGGATCTGAAATGAGTAAATCAAACGTTATAAATCTATCATGGCTCTACGATCTGCCATGGTTACATAGAATTTATCAGAATAGCGACCCCTACAGTTATACAAATCAATCATACTTTGGACACATAAGTCAGTAGTAAGTAGCTTGGATAAAACTCATGGATCCACAAAAATCTGTGCCCTATGTACTCAGCGACAAAATTCACATTTTATGTCTGTGTGTTAACCACTATACTATAACTATACAGGTCTGTGTACAGAGGAGTGAGTATAGTTATTACATACACAGGTCTGAACATTGAACCTAGATATCTATAGGTACAGGGCTGTGTATACAGAGGTGTGAGTACAGTTATTGCATACACAGGTCTGAACATTGAACCTAGATATCTATAGGTACAGGGTTGTGTACAGAGATGGGAGTACAGTTATTGCTTACACAGATCTGAATAATGAAACTAGATATCTATAGGTACAGGTCTGCTTACAGAGGTGTGAGTACAGTTATTGTGTACACAGATCTGAATAATGAACTTAAATATCACCTAAGTAAAAGTCTGTATACACTGATGTGAGTACATAATGTTATAGTGTAAACAGGTCTCGATACTCAGTAAACCAGTCTTACCTCCATCATAGATATCCGTAGGGATATGGACCACACTAGCTGTCATATTGACAGCCTGACCAAACTGGGTACTGTTGGCGACCGTTAAATTCAAATTTTTGGCCGCATTGTAGTGCACATCATCAGGCTGTAAAAATTAAACATCATTATATCAGTACAGCTAGGCACTGAAAGGATGGCAATCATTAAATATTATTCGCAAATATTTTTTTTCATTGAGCAAAGGAAAATACAAGTTACCTAAGATACATGTTGTCGTGACAACAAATGAGAGGGTATAAATCCCATATTTTTTGTTCAAATGTGTTCAGCTTGGCTTATATGATATACAATGTTCAAGATGACACCTTTCTACCCATGAAAATGTGTACCAGGGTATTATTGTTTGTATGATCTCGTCTAGTTTGGAAATAAGCAGGATCATTGATTGGGTTCTGGGTTTGCATTTACAACTGTGAGGGCGCTGTTCAGAATCACTTATTGGGTTCAGGGTATGAATTTACAACTGTGAGGGCGCTGTTCCATCAAACCGCTGTTTGACTAAATCATTACATTTAGCAGATCATTGAGTTACTTCTGGAGTGTCAGAATAAGAGATTTTTGATGCACTTTCACAAAGCAAGAACACATCCATTTCTACCATTGCACCTATGATAACACTGGACATTGGATACTTCAGGTATTCCATCCCCACCACAGCCCATCCCCAAGCTTCAGTATCCCCCTCAACCCCAATTGTTTTCCATATGGCTTCTTTCTTTCTTTATTCGCATAATTAAACAAATGTTGAAGGACCACTCTATAGTTCTACATACATGTACATGTATATATTCAGTTCAAATGAATAGCATTTTGACAGCAGTGCACATCAATTTTAATTTTATCTGCCATCCAAACATGAAAGGCATGCATGGTTTTGTATCATGTCATTGTGCATTGTTTATAGAACATTATTTCTCAACTCTGAATATTGATACACTTATTGTAAAACTTACTGTCAAGTCAGGATCATACGTGTGGTTCATAGCTGCTGCTTCAATATGCTGAACCAATCTCTGTGAAGAAATTAATATAAAAAAAAGAGAAAAATGAATTCATTATGTCAAAATCTATGGTAGCAACTGCTTGTACGATTTCAAAACAGGAACATTTCAGGCAATGAAGTGAGCCCTCTAGAGTTACCATACAGCAAACCTTTGTTTTTATAGTTCAGCTTATCATTATGGCAGCTTATGAGGGTATTATAGAGTTTTACAGGAATTCACCTACTGCAAGCTGGCTGTGTACACTTAAAGCCAATAGAAATATCACCAGCCAAAACTCTGTCACAGCACTTCTTACGGCTGACAACTATTTGAAAGAATTCACATGCACACAGCCAGTTTTGAAGTAAGTATATTACTAGAAGTTACATATAAGTTTAATGACCAAAACCTAATCTTGTATCATAGGTCTAGTTTAGATTATTTTATATTATAAAATTGCACAGGAACTCATCTATAGTGAACCTACATGTACAGCCCATAGAAATACAACCCATAACACCAAAGTAAAGCGATTTCTGTCTGTACCACAATCATTATTATAGCATCCATATCAAGTGTAAAAGTATACGCTTTCATTTGCTAATTGACCGCATCAGAAAGGCCACATGCTATAGGCTTGTAAATAAATAAACCAACTGAAACAGTGTACTTTTATACTTGATATGAATGCTATAAAGGAGTGTAGCACATAGACCAAATGCTTTACTTCAGTGTTACTAATGGCATCACCATCTAGAAGTATATGTCACAATACTATACTGACATGTGAAGATTCAGATTCACATGCATACAGCCAATTTCCAGTAAAGAGTAATACTAGAAGTACCATGAAGTCTTATGACTCGACATTTGTGTTTGATTTGAACTTGACCTCTATGCATCTGAATACCAACATGGGTTATCCATGAGTAACACCAATACCAAGTGTGAAAATGACATTCATAGGAAAATAATTTAAAGCAAATGTCAATTTCGCATGTAAGGATTGCAAGAGGGCTCCCGAGACTTGACAAAGTGAAAGGTAGAATTTGGTCATCTCCACTGAATGTATGGAAGTGCATGAACCAGTGAACAAAATGTGTGTAAAAGAATGCTATGTGTAAGATCATTACAGTAGAGGTTAGACATGTACTCATTACTGGCTGGTAGTCACTCATAAATCAACGACTTCAGCATGGAATATTAAAGTAGTATTTCATGTCTGCTGTAAACGTAACAATACTCTTACTCTGATGGCCATCATTTTCTGTCTCAATACAAATTGTGAACAGCACCCCTAGTGGCCAAACCATGAAATCTTTTATCTCATTCCCAACCAGAATATGACATATAATATATTACATAGTTCCAACAATGTTTTTCATTGCTGAACAAACTGCCCCTCTGTTTGCATGGACCATCCCCATTTCTGATATACCATTGTTCAATACATAGAAGGGAGGAGATATATTTTCATGAAGATTGATTCAGATTTATCTATTATCAAATATATGTTGATTTCCATAGATAGATTTTTTGAATAAAAAAAAAATTTTAGGAGAAAAAATATCAGTATTTAATATATCCTCACAAATTGCTTACTTTCATTATCTTCAGTTTGGACATAGTCCTCTGAGGTATATGGTTTAGAATGGCAAATAACCGTGAGACCATATCATGTTTATTATGACACCTGTTACTATGCCAGACTCTTGGCATGCAATCACAGCCTACCTGTAGTCTTGAAGGACTACTACTATGTACTACACTATTTCAGCTATCCTAACTGCCATCTTGATTTTATGAATTTTCACTTGTCCTAATTCAAGAATCAAAATTGGCAGTTAGGATATAAGAAATAGTGTGTAGTAACATTAGTTATTCAAGATTACAGGTACGCTAGCACAATCAGATAAATCAATTTAAAATGACTGCTGCATAATATGAAACGTCATCATCTTTTCATCTTTTGTGCCACATCTTCACTTATTTAAAATCCTCTTTCTACCACCAGGTTGTTTCTCTGTACAAAAATAATTTACTAATTGCGCAAAAAAATGACTGACGGTCATCTGAAACTGTTTATTGTACATCAAATAAAGCATTCAATTAATTCTTTGAAAAGACAACACTGCACCCATAAAAAAACATACGGTTAAATGAAATACCTCAAACAAGGAAATATGGCGGTAGAAAATGTGAATATTTACACAAGAAAACAGAGAGAAGTGACAACACACATGAAATGTCTAGACAGCATAGTAAGCATTTGGTATTACTATATATGCTTAACAATTACTCGTCATACGGTTCCAAACCTTAAAAGCTGATACGTATATACAGCATTACGGCATGCTCTGCTGGTGCACAATTTATTGCTATCTATAAAATCACTCTCTTTTTAAGTAGAGTTGTTGAAATGAGAACAGTCGTATAATATGACCATCACACACGTGTAATTTCTTTTGTATGGTTGTTAACATCAGCGCTAAGTACACACACTTTATGAGACATGTATAACTGAACACCATATTTTTCTGACATTTATACACAGAGGAAATGTCAGCTTGATGTGAGATAGACTTACAGAGTAAACACACTTTAATAAGTTAAACTGGTAGTTGTTGGACATCATACAATTATGCCAATCTCTTGTGAATTTATTAACAGGAACAGAATTCAATATTTAACTTCAAAATTCATGACATCAGGTCTGTTACAGTAACTTTTGATATGAGGTAGTTTGAACTGTACACAATATACACATATGTCACAAACAAAAGATGCAATGTGAAAATATCAGAGAGTACATTTTGTAAATGGGTAACATATTGTAGCTGTTATCATGGGATTAAT
This sequence comes from Glandiceps talaboti, assembly GCF_964340395.1. Taxonomy (NCBI): domain Eukaryota; kingdom Metazoa; phylum Hemichordata; class Enteropneusta; family Spengelidae; genus Glandiceps; species Glandiceps talaboti. The sequence goes on from NC_135549.1 coordinate 16,348,229, forward strand.
CAACGCAATTATCCATGAGTGAGTCTGTCTGTCTGTCTGTCTGTCTGTCTGTCTGTCTGTCTGTCTGTTTGTCTGTCTGTCTGTTTGCCATGAGCGAGTGTGTGTGTGTGTGTGTGTGTGTGTGTGTATGTGTGTATGTGTGTATGTGTGTGTGTGTCTGTGTGTCTGTCTGGCTGTCTGTCTGCTTACCTTTGCGTATATGTTTGTGTGCATGCATGTGTGCGTGCGTGCGTGCGTACATGCGTGCGCACGCATCTTTATGCGTGCATGTATGCATGCATGCATGCGTGCGCATCACTGTCTGTCTGTAAGTGGTAATATATGTTTGCATTCATGTTTATATTTGTGATTGCATTTGTGTAATTGGTGTGTATACAAGACATACAAAATGAGCAACTGAAGGAGTAAGCAAGCAAGCAAGCAAGCATATTTGAGAGTGTGTGTGCATATACTGTCGTGGTCATTTATACTGTTAGTTTCTACATATTAACTTACTCAGTGTACATGAATGAAATCACATTTGTAAACACGATTCTAATTCAATTCTCCTTCTAACAGAAAGTAGGACAGCTTGATCGCAAGACCATCACAAATCGATAATTGCATATGTTGTTGTAAACCCAAATGCATCTTTGTATACCACAAAACTATTGAATTGAACTAACTCAGTGTGTATATACATACACCCATTCCATCTAGTAATCTATTACCTATAAGCTGTATACATTCTAATGTGAAAGAGTGAAATAGCTTGCAGAAGTTGGATAAAACACATCAGACAATCTAGGACGTCAGTAAGGTTCAACTTCATCAATCAATACATACACCACTTTAAAAATCACCATTTTTCTTCCGTCACAAAAATTGAATTTCAATACATGCTAGATACAAATGAAGACAACACGGAATGGATTTGATTAGACCAACAAAAGTGAAAGGGGTCCAGGTTACACGACTCTTGTCGATGCCTGCAGGCGTTTTCTGTTTGCATGATGCTGCTAATGCCTGCAGGCATTCAATCGTTCTGTTTCCCCACAGCACACTATAGCTACCTCACGTATTAAACTATCACAATTATAGCTAGAAAATGTCTGTGGGTTTATTGAATCAAGATTCATTCATGACTTCCAAACAGAAATCAAATTATACCATTACGTTTTAATCAGTGGTTTTTTTTACTCAGTTTTCTCAGGGGACTGGACCAACTTCTCATCACCGGTATATGCTATGTAAGTAAGTCACAGTAAAACTGTATCTACTTCTAAAAACATTGTGCCAAATATCCCTCTGGTTCAAATATGTTAACTTTCATGATTGTTGGAAATTCTCAAATTTCCCTGAAAACTCTTTTTTTTTATCTTTAACCTTGAGTTCATCAGTGGTTTTTCTAAATTGTTAATCAGTGGGTTCAGATATTCAAATTTTATTTCTCAACTTTCAAAATTCTAAATTTTCCTGGATCTTGAAATTTCTTTTATACCAAAAAAGCATTTTTTTAATATACATCTTTAGCCTTGAGTTTACAGTTTTAGAGGTTGCCATTTCTAAATTGTTTCTCATTGGGATGGTCAGGTAGGTGACTTTAATCACAAAACACTGAGGCTTTTGGTATGACTGCAGTGTTTGATATAGTAAATCATACATAGAGTGGAGCTTTGAAGAGATATACAAATGTAGGTAACCGTGACAGACACCCTGAAACTTTAAGATTTTCAGTTTTCACATACCACGCAAATCAATAGTTAATCAGGAGAAGAATTTACATATACATATACATCAGACACAGTAGACAAATCATGGAATGACACTTGAGATATGATTGGGACAGTTACATGTCCATGTCAGTAAACATAGACCTGCAGTATCAGTTGTAGGATGCCATGATGAAATTGTTCTACAAATTAAAAAAATCCATAATAAATACTCAATCCTCATAACCTGATAAATTGATAATCAGTGTCAAGTTTTACTTTTATATTCATCATAATTTTCAAAATGCTTAATATTGTTTGACAACTATGACAGCGCCCTCTCTAGTCTCAATGCCACATCAATACATGTAGGTTAAAACACACAGGAGTATAAACAGGATAGAACGGTATATTTGTAGTAAAGCAAAAAAAAATCTCTTTCAATAAACTTATATTTTGATAGAAAAATAAGACTTTGACAACTTTTGAGTTTGAATTGCAGTCTGTGACACAAAACAAACTACAAAACAAACTATAACTGACTTCAAAGTAGATAGTTATCGATTTTCACGGAATGCTTTTATCAATAAATGTGAACAGCATAGATTATTTTGGTACATTCTGACAGTAAAAATCAAAGAGTTTATAAATGATTCTGTTCAGTCAATACGTTTGTCTCTAAAATTCAGCAAATTCCTTGTTCTTGTTCTCACATTGTGCCATGTTATGAGTTGAGCCGTGGAGGTATAAGGAAGGGGAGAAGATCTCCCCGTACATCTCCCATGGTTGAGCCATAAGGATTTCATCAGCTCATTCTTTTGTTCTGGACCACCTTTTTCTATAGATAGCTCTTGCCAGACAACTGATGTTTTTCACCTCATTTTCATCCCAATCTGTACTGGACCCATACCATGCATGTCCATCATGCAAAATACGTGCATGTAGTTGGACCAATCATCTCATTACTGATAACTCTACCACTTTTTCCACATTGACAACTTTTCACTAATCATACTATCACTTATATTTGGAGGACAACTACATTCCTCCATCAATCATGTCTGCACCACAATACCTTCATTAGTAAATACAACTCTCACCAAATTAACACAGTATCTGTACAAGGTTACGGCGACCTCCATTTACTGTGTATGTTTATCACATTAACAGCTATCACATTTAACAATCACCGTTTTTTACACAGAAGAAAAATGAAATGTTGAAATTTCATTATCAGATATGCAGTTCTCTGTATACAGTTATAATTCTGAAATGGACACTGCTGTACTTGACCTTTTCATATCACTGAGATGTCATGTTGAAATTTTAATGTTGATAATCAGATATACGGTTCTCAGCTCTGTATACATGAAATAGACATTGCTGCACCTGACCTTCATATCTGTGAGTCATGTTTATTTCATTGGCAATGGCAATCCACACCTGCTCCCACCAAATCAACACTTCTACGTTATTTTACTTGGGTTAATTCCCCTACTTCAGAACCTTGAGTTGTCTGTTTTCTAGTTTAAAACTGCATTTAGCAGTAACAGGAACTTTCTGAAACTCTTTTGTGAGATATCATATAATGACTTTCTTGCAACATCGTGCACCCTGCACAGGTAAACTTATTAGTGTAACACTCAGAGTAACATAGTATGGTGCAATATATCCACTCTAATTGAATTTTGGGTCCGCACCTAAAAATCAGCACATATATTTTCTATTGTAATCACATAAATAATAGCACAGTTGATAAAAAACTTGGGCAATAAGAGATGTCAAATATTTGAAGTTTTATCCTATGAGTCATTGTTATCCTGATTAGACACAATATCGTTCAGGTGTCTTGGTATTATGCATATAACAGACTACATGTATTGTTATTATTAAATATGTACCACAGATTACTTGCACTGGTGCAGGCACATACTAATAGTATTAGCACTGCAGTGCAATACTGAAAACATTATTGCATAACTGCATGCAAATGAGAACATGATCGTTCACTACTCACAAATTCGCATGATCGTGTGCTGTATGATTCTTGATTTTTGATTTTTTATGATTTTCATGGAAATTTGCTGCTATCAGGTGGGTTCCATTGTGGGTACTCAGGGGTATTTGCACTCGTGCTTGCAGTGTTTACAGCTACACTTTCACTCACTAGTGAAAGTAGGGGCACAAAAAACACTGCAAGCACCCATGCAAATACCTTGAGTATGCCACACTTGCACTCCCATCATGGGGTTCTGTCATAGTATCGCCTCTTCCTAAAACTGTATGTGGTTCTCAAACCTTGAATTTGAGTGAATTACTGCCAAAAAAAACATTAATTTGTATTTGGATTGCTGTGGCTACCACCTGAGTACATGTATACAGGCAATATTACCCTGATATATCAACGCACAGAGAAATAATTGAGAAGTATATAGTTTTAAATCACACATCGAGTATTGAAAGTTTGTTATACATTGCTTTTTCAAAGCTTTGAGACAATCACACAATGTTACACAGGCTCAATAAGCAAACTGCATTCATTTTAGAGGAGGGGTTCCTGGCATCAAAGCTTTTGCTGAACTTCATTTTCACACTTCTAACCAAATTTTCACTCCTTCGATGATAACACCTTTTGTATTTACTACTGAGATGTTGATAAGTTGATAAAAATATATTTCTAATGTGAGATGTCGTGCTTGGGTGTCTGGTAGTATATTAATGTGTTTATAATCAAGTTTTTACATTATATCGATCGTAGTGGCATGACCGCTACAGTTTTCATCATGATGTTGGACTAGTGAATGTTCGTTTAGAGGAGAGGGAGGGGGTTTTGACCTACATGAATGATGTTGAGCTTGTGCGACATTCTGCGATCATCGCTTATATATCACAGCTTCAAGTTTTCAGACATCTAGAGTACTGTAACTGTTATATAATGCCTGCAGAATTTTCAGTCAATAAAACAGAAATTGAGTCTATTACATTTCACTTACAGCACTTTTATGTAAAGCATAGTTGAACTAGTATTCAGTTTGACCTACAGTCACGTTCTCCTTAATTCCACATGCTGTATGTTACAATTCATTCCTTCAGTATACCTAGGCTATAATGAGATGATTTTTACATGCCTTCCCTCGGGCTGTTACCAGTATTTCATTATCTATACCAAGATTGCACTCTATCCAAGCACACACAGATAAAACAGTATACGAGTACAAACTATTCACTTTTTACTTTGCCATGAGCTGATCGACAGACAGTGTCTAGATTTACAATCTAGTTAAGTGGACCCTTTCTCCACGGGCTAATAATTTCCAAACTGTGAATGTCAATACATAATCACATATGACAAAGTACAGGCATCCCTAGATAGTCACTACGAATGTGATGCCAGTGATAACTTGCTGACCTTGGCAAAGACAGATAAAATCTTTCTGATTACCATCAGGATTTCAAATTCAATTTTCAGCGTCCCAGAAGGGACCCATGGCTCACATAGTAGTAAAGTTTATCACGTACTTAGCACACTATTAGGACTTCATTTTTAGATAATGATCTCAAATGCCTGTGGTCTTGGTGTCTATAAATACAGTGCACCTAATATCGATTAAAACTGAACTGCAATAATACCATACAGTCATGATGGTTGAGATAATTTCAAACAGATTTATCAATTTGATTATTAAATGCCAATAAATTAAACCAATAGTCCATCGAGTACAGCAACAAAAAAATACCTCCAATGTCACTGTAGAACAACTATAGTTGGCAGTTGCTATGGGTGTGGCCTTGTTGCTAGGCATATTTACATACAATTTTTGAATATCTATTCACTGACCTCCCCCCCATCCCTGTTGTTATCTTTGTAATATGCATCATCATTTCACTGTTGCTGAGGGCGTGGTCATGGTTGCTAGGACCAATCGTGTCAAAACAAATTCAACAATTACTGCAGAACAGCACCTTCAGAAACATCTCCACCAAGTTTCAACCCCATTCACCGTGCAGTTTCAAGATATAAGTTTTTGACCAAAATTGAGATGGTTAAAACTAATTTGCTTACTGAAAAAGAGCACGTTCATGTCTTCTAGCAGTTGCACAGACGACAGATTTCCTGGGTAGTAATATCAGTATTCAACACCGATGATATTGTACAAGTTACTGAAAACTCTAAAAACCTGTTTATGTCTAGGAGACATACAATGTACCTCAGGTGTTCCATGACTCATGTTTCCAGTCTAGGGTAAGACTGTATTTGGTGTTTACGCGTGGAGAATGGTAAATTTCATGTTCAGGAGAAACTCTCGCTCTGATGCATACAATATATTTCCACTCGCTGTATCCTGGGCTTTCAGATGGTTGATTGTCTAACACTGTATATACAATACAATCTTAAAAGTTTTGTCTTCATATCTTAATAACTATGATCATAATGTCGTGCATCAAGACCACAATGATGAATCAGAAACCTTCCTTAAAGTTCTCTTTATACAGACTCTTGTAACCTTTTTACAGATTGTCTGAGACAAAGACATTGTGAGATCAAATTGTGTGAATGAAAGTTTTTGCTTTAAAAAAGCATAATTTTTAATATATAACTCACTGTCAATACAGTGAGATGATTCTCGTATGCCAGTACACTCAAGGTTACAAAAAAAATGTGCCAATAGTATTGTAGCAAACACATACTTAATGTACAGATTCAAATTTTAGAATGTTGAGCTATTGGGACAACCTGTCCAATAGTTTCTGAGTTCAGATATTTGACCAAAAATCACTAAACTAGACCTAATTTGCATATCGCTAATCCGATCACTTTGCCTTGAACAAATTTACAACTTATAGACAACAAAAGCAACATCCCAACAAAATATTATTGCCCAAGAGTTTTTGACAGAGAGTCACATAGATGGGTGGGTGGATGGATGGATGGATGGGCAGGTGTACAGACAGACAGACAGACAGACAGACAGACAGACAGCGACAATTTACCATGCCTACAGCACCACTGGATCTTTACAGTTCAGTTATGCGTAATAAATCTATGTATTACATATAATTCAGAAGGAACAATTCTGGTAGATATCACTGTTTACTTAACAAATATTCATTAACTCAATACATGTAATAACAGGATCACACAACTCCATTTGGCTATAACATGACCCCTTGTTTAATATAGAAAATGACGTGTTTTGTACATGTAGGTAAATGACAATGCCATAATCAAGTCAACACATGGCTTCCTTCCTGATCTCAGAAGCCTACAAGGCACTTCACACCCAAGACAATATAATTCCGTGTAATAGAAATATGCTTTTTCCTCAAAACAATTAGCTTTATATTGTCACTGACACGACATTAGTCTTCTGAATCACTGAAAGTAGTGAAACTCAAGTAGCTGAAGGTGTGCATGCAATCTGTTAGGATGAGTTGGACAAACATGTACAATACATAGTCTAGTATCGTGTATTTTCCACTATCACTTTGCTATGTTTCTACCAAATTTACATGTGATCCAAGTCTTTCAAACTCTCTGAAACTGAAGTCAGTCTAGTTACACATGTACAAGTTTCTGACTGTCACTATTTTGTGTCTGTTCTGTACACACTATATGAGCACTGAATTTCTCTTTCAAATAAACCAAATGTATCTGGTGAGAAATAATTGCGGAGGTATTATATTATTTTCATCGAGGCCCACAGTAGCTTTAACGCCTGCTTTTTGATAGGTTAGGAACTGTTTGATTCTTACACATTGCTGATTACACCTTACAATTATAAGTCACCATGTTCTCGCACAATCATAAATATAGGTGCATGCAAACTTCATTTTAACAGTGAGAGTAATTCATCTTTTGAATATCTGGTTAGGTAGGATATCCACAACTCTCAATGCCTGAAATATTTGAAATAAAATAATATAGTTGTATCATAAAAGTAACTATCATTAGATTTATTTTGGGTCAACACTACACTTTTCACTCCACATACTAAATGGATGAGCATAAGTTGATCTTCTATTTTGCCCTTGAATATGAGATAAAATACTATTGCTGGTGGTACCCACAAAAAGTTCTACATGATTCATCAAAACACCTGCTGGAATTACTGGTCCAGAAATATCCATTGTATAGAACACAAAATAAGTCTGCAGTATGGGTAGCTGAAAACAGTCACATCGCCAAGGTGACATTTCTAGCAATTTCAACATTAATTTGAAAATTTCATCTTGAGACATCAATTTATCAATTTAACGTAAGTGACTACTGGGTACTAACTGTGATATTAGAATGACTACAGAGAAGCCATTATAAAAATGTATCAAATGATGCAATTAAGATTCCCTCTCGCCTCATGTGGTAAATCCTTGACATGCAAAATACTGCTTGGTAAACACTATTACCAAGAATTGATCTGGAAGGAGAATGTCATATTCAATACATCACATCAAGATGATCTTCTCTACATGTGACAAAATGCCATGTGATAATAATAACACCTCTTTGAACCAAACTGATCTCATTTTGGTATTCATTAACACTGCATTGTCTGCATTGCCGCCTCATTCGATAGAAAGAAAAAGGAAAAGGTTAGCGAAGCTTGGAAGGACAATCAACACCTGGTCTTTATCTTGCTAAATAACACCCATTATTTTGACAGCTTGAACACGTTTCTGAATATGAACATACCCGATAAAATCGCCCTTGGCTTTCAGACTGTCTTCTGTAATGGCCGCTAGTAAGTTGGAAACCCATCCCTGATGAAGTGAATAGCAATTTCACACATCAGTAAGTTTCTACATGGAGAACACTGTTAGTGTTACCCTGGATTCATAGACAGTCCCAATCAATAGCTAACTAATCATGTACGAAATGTAATGTAAATACTTCAAAAGTTCCCACACTACATATTAAAACCACTTGTTTCCATGTGATGATGGACTGACTTACACTGTGACAAGCCGCACAAGGGATTAATTTGCAGTGTAATAAAAAGAATTGGGTAATATAGCTACTCATTGAACATGCTTGAAACAACAGAATATTCCCCAATCATCGCTATGCCTCCTCAGACTAAATTGTAAACACTGTAACATGACTTCTGATTTGCCCTAAAAGTAATAGAATTATAAACATTGACGAGTAACTGATATACACATTCGTGACCATGGACAAAAAATTGAGAAAAAGTTTTCAAAATGTGTAAAAATGTACAATGTATGAAAATTGTGGCACTGTACAACATGACTAGACTTGAAACGAAATTTGAACAGCACCTAAACATGTGTATGAATGGCCATTTTTCCCCAACAATAAGCAGAGAAACGATGATTTCTGTTTTGAAATATTGGAGTGAGACCAAACCTTTCTTATCGTAACAGATTGGATACAGATTTATAATTAAACTGACAAACTAGTGACTGAATCAGACAAGCTAGATAAGTATAAGGTTTGGACAGGATATAAAAAGGGGGAAAAGTTACAATAATTTAGTTACTGTTGATGAGTTCTATGGATTGCTTGGTTTTTCTCATATTGCAATAGATTGGTAGATCCCTTTAACGCTAATCACAATACTAATATTATGATATTAGGCATATGAAACAAATATATATATTTGATGCGTTATGATTACTACAATCATCTCCACTCACGTATAGGGAAAGTCGTTATTCTAGCAAAGAAATCTGTGCTACCCACTGGGCGAAGGGTAAACAACGCATGTCAGTAGTAATCCATTACAAATTGACAGGCAGTTGCAATTAGTTAGGAATAATGTCATCACCTTTATATGAATGCAGATTTCTATGCCAGAATAACAACTTTCCCTATATGTGAGTAGAGATGATCATAGTATGAAATCATAACATGTCACATAGGAACTAGACTAACTTAGCAAAAGTTCTTTAAAGGTAAGGTACTGTACCATGAAATCAATTAGTTAATTAAGCAACTTTTAGTGAGCAGTAAATGTTTTTTTTTTTCCGTTTATATTTTAAGAAATACATTCTATCATAAAATTATCAATAACTCAGAGATTTGACATGGTTTTGAAATCTTAGCTAAGCCACGACAAGTCTGAGAAGTAAAGCATCAACTACAAACAAATTAAAATCAATCTTACTGAAACTGAAGATGTGGTAGTCTCAAACGAAGTATGATCTTTGTGTATCACCTTCATTGCTATGATAGTTTATATAACAATCTGCTGATTTTTGGTACAAGTTGAGAACTGATCTCAATGAAACTCTACAAAAGTAAGATGTCAACATTTGTACAGTAACAAGTGGTCAGGAAGAATGCTGTGTAAACTGTCCAGCAAGGGTTATATTATGTAACTTCATTGACATTCATCCTTCAGGTGTTAAAAAAAACATTCACATTTTGCTACCTCCTCTACTTTTCTCTGAAGGATTTATCGAAATGTAGAAATCTTTAGGCAGAGGCAGTGTTCTTGTACTACTACATGTTGTCACCACAATACCAGTAAAATTTATTACTGACCTAGAACTGAAAGTGTGCTTTCTGAATTTGTTTGTACACATGTTGTTTAGATGTCTGAACAAATTTTGATCACTATTCTCAATGTTTGAATATTGACATTTGGTTTTTTATAAAAAATGTTACTTACAGACTCTTTGTGCAAAATGGAAGCAAAGCGTGGTCTATTTTGAGAAACGTCAAACTAAAGTAATACAGTAGTACGCCCAATAGACTAGCTTGATAAACTGACAAAAACCTAAAACTGCTGAAATTTTCAGTGGTTGCTGGTACTATAAAAAGACAGGTACTGTATCATACCTTTGTGGCTAAAATAGCAGAAGTTCAGATATTTACACACAAACATGTTATGTACAGTCTAACCACTATCTGAACACGTACTTTGAATTAGAATATAACCAGTATTTTAATAACGGCATGACTTTGTATGTACTGCTGAACAATACTAAACAGAAGGTTAATACATGTAAATAGGGGTGTCATAAATAATCTTTAATAGTGCACTTTCCTATACTTTGTATTGGACTTTTATCGCATCAAGGCTCAAAGCACTGCAGTACAATCATTACCCCTGGTATAGACCTATAACAGCATAATGATCTTATACACTTCCTAAACTCCAAAAGCAGCATACAACTTGCAAGTTAGCTCTATATTAAAGCACAATGCAATAAATCCTTCACACGGCAACATTTATTCGACCAGGTTGCCATTTCTTCAGCCAGGTTGACTCTGGCCAACAAGTGGTTCAAACCTTGCCGAAGAACCGGTAAAGCCATTCAGATACACAAGGAAGAAGCAGGGCTTGAGCAAGCAATGTGAGATTCAGAGGAACCCAATCACTGTAACCAAAACTAAGTACTCGTACCCCTAGCTAGAGATGGCTGGTATATGTCTGACTCATTTACAACATCACAAATGTCATTTTAAAATTAAAATGTCTTTCTTATTGCTCAATTTGCATATTTTACATTCAGCTGTTTGATCCAACTATACACTTCCTTTTCTTTCCAATTACATTGTGTATTTGACTCATGAAAACACTACAGTGTTATGTGAACACATAAAAAACAGAACTTAGAAAAACTAACATATCATTATCAAGCTTTTGGGTAAACTGATGTCCACCTTACAACAAGATTCAAATGTGGCCAAGCTGTTGGCTCATGCCCCTCACCACCACTGCTGAGTGCAGTCTGGATTCAAACCTGCCTAGTGATTACTGGGTTTGATTAAGCTTAATCAGTTGGGTCTGTACGCAAGAAGGTTGCTACTCAATTTGACTCTACCATTTAAACAATTTTAGATTTTCCCCGGGCAGTCTAGTTTCCTCCTGCTTTAAAACTAGTGTACTGCTCAGTGTGACCATTCAACAAATTTCTAAATTTCTTTGAGCCAAAAACACATTGTTATTAATATCATTAAACCAAACAAAAGAATTTTCATAATTGACTCATAGCTATACAGTATTGAAATGATGACTTTTGACAATACAACAAATTACATAATTGACATTCTAAGGATACATCATACAAATGTATATATCTCGGGGGGGAAATACTGCTGCTTGCATTTCACCAATTGATGCACAAATGTCAGGTGAAGGGAACAGTGTGCCTTAGGGTAAAAGCTATTCAATTAAAGGCAGAGAACTTCCTGCTGGATTCCATACAAAATCTGATCAGTAAAAAGTAGCGCACAAAATGAAACTCCATTCCCAACATTTCAATTTCTTTTAAGTTCTACTCAGAGACTGACCTTATAATACTCCTACTGCTACCTACATACAGTTTACAATAAAGTCCACTTTTTTATAAGGAGACATACCAATTTAATATTGTTTCCATGGCAACATACATACTCTGTGAAAAACCCTGCACTATCGGTTGACCAATTGTTGCTTATGCTTACAATTACACTGGACAAGTGTCAACATACATGTATAAACATTCAAAAACAGAAATAACAAACTTTTAAAGACAAGAGCACTTTGAAAATAATCTGCTTATCCATTTTCAGAATCAAGGACCTACTATATCGCATTCACCTTTTCGCTACATATCTGAGCACATAATGGTTGAAAGAAATCAGCTGTCCCTTGGGAAGGATTTCTTATTTACTAACGATCTATCTCTGAGGTGAATCCTCGGATTCTTCTCAAATAGTTTTGTAATCTTACATAGCTATGATAGCTTTTGGCCAAAATTCAGGATTTCCTGCAATTGATATCAGATTGCTCAACTCTCAGCTGAGCACTAAATAAGTATAAAATGAAATACAGCTGCATGTCGAATAGATTCAGCAAGGTATACAAGCAAGTGTAGTCGTAAAAAAACACCCCACACACACTAAGTATCATGTGTGACGGCTTAGATGAAATGTATTGGCAAACTCAGGTGACACGTTTTCAAATAAAACTAGCCATAAAACAAGATCCAAAGCTTTGACAATCTGGTACAAAAAGCTCTGCCCAAGGTAAAATCAGATTAAACGTCTAATTACTTGGTGTTTGTTTCATTTCGTGATTACTAAAGTGACATGGCCAGCATAAAAGGATTGCCCCCGCCAAATTGCACATTTGGAGACAGTTGCTGCAGATAAGCCAGCCATGCAAACTTAGAAAGTACACGTAACTCAAATAGAAAGTTTTTTTTCTGTGGAGAATCTACTTCAGTTCAGCCGAACAAGGAAGGTCAAATTGGATCAATGGACTGCACATTGACAGCAATATGAATAATTTCAAAATATGTATTTTAATATAACATTTTTTATATTTCTATCCAACTGTTTTGTAATGAATCAAGAATCTACAATTATGCCAATCTAAAATTGGACTTGACTTTTCAAGGAATCTAAATGACAGTTTCTGTATGGAGATACAATTCTATATGTCAAACAAGAACTTAAAGCATGACATATGGGCAGCTATTATCATATCTATAATTTAGTACACTTTTTCAGTTACATTTGTGTAAATATGTATAAATCAATCAAATCGCAATTAGTCCTAGAAAGACAATTTCCCTGCAGTTCTTGTCTACCAACAATGAAAATGCCATTAAGAGGATCTGATCTGATCTGATCTGATCTGAAAATAAATTCAGTACTGACACAGTGAAATGCTGCACTTTGCATATTAAACATAAGGAGATTATATATAAACATCACTTGACTGTCCTACATTCCCTAGTACTACTGTCATATCACTCAAACACTGCATGGGGCCAATGTACTGTTTTTGTGTAATATTTTTACCTATTTCTTACAATTTTTGATGTGGGCGTCACTCATCTTCTCAATCAAAACACTGGCGCCAATGTATTGTCTATTCCCTGATTTTCAACTTTTTACTTTAATAAACCAGTTTCTGTGTAATATTTGTACTTGTTTGTTTATTTACATCTTTGTAGTGATGTGGGCAGTGCCACTTAAACTAAACAGTCAAACCTACATTTGTAAACATGTATAGTAGTTTGTATCCTTCTCACAAGCCAAACTACACATTTCTGCTGAAGCAACGACCTCTACCTCTTGGCGGGTACGTTTTCAACAGTGCTTTAAAGAGGACTGTGGTTTATGACATTGCCTTAACCATAAACCAAGGTCTAATCAAATACAAGCCTCTCCTGAGATAATCATGGTTTTTATATCTTGTTAGATGAGAACCACTGCTTAAATTTAGTTTCCTCTGGTGAAACACAAATCTGAGAATACTGCGTTAGTTATTATTGTCCTTTGTTATTCAATTAATCCTACACTTGTAATAACCTTACGTAGGGAAAATTATCTAGACTTCAAATACCCGTAGCTCAAATGATTCAAACTATTCATAGAAAGAATTGTTCACATTTACAGTTACTGCATTGTGATCCTTCCAACAAGCTATTACAAACTGTAAAAATAGCATCAATTTTTTACGTATGATAATAAACTTTTTCACTTTTTTTTTTGCAGTTTTTTGCAATTTATTGAGTTATGAACACATACTTGGTATATATTATTTTTTCAAGTAGAAAAACTTGACAAAGTTATTTTATCAATTAAAAATCCCAAATAAGTACCTAATTCTCATCCATTTGGCAACTTTAATGCTGAATTCTCAACTCTGTCACAAGAAAGGGGAGCATTTGAAATAAGTGTAGTTTAGTACTGAGCAAAGTTGAAGTAAAACACCATATGCTTTCTCAATCCTTGTGGACCAAATTGTCATTTTCTAGCACATGTTTACACTTTACTTTAAAAATGAAGGCAACACACAGACAGATTGTGTACATTTGCCCTGCAGTTTGAGTAGGAGTTTAATAAGTCTGTGAAAATGTAAAAAATGCCTCGAAGTCAATAATACATTATATGTGGCACACTGCAAATATTCAAAAAGGTGTGTAGTATCATATGTTACATAAGTTACATAAGTATCGCCAGTGTTTTATATTTCAAAAGGCATTCCTCCTAAAATTCAGACTGGGGTGAATTCATTTCTGAGACACTTGCTAACAGCCCACTGTAGTACAATCCTGATGATATTGATGAGGCATCAGTGAAAATTCAGGATTCACTTCCACAAATTTGTTTGACTCCAAATAGCAATTTTCATTAACAGATACTTGACTGGTACTATAGAATGACATTAAGGCAATATAACATGTAGAATGACATAATTCCCTACAACAGTCGTTTGTACGACTCAAATTGAGTTATTGCATGTTGTAAAGTATACAATGTGATAGCTATACAGCTGATGTACATGTAAGTAATCAGAGATGAAATATGGAAAGATTGGGACATGACAGCGGCTGCAGTCGCTTAATTAATGGCAAATTGGGAGAATGGGTTAAGAACAGATTGGCAAAATTAGCATTGTAACTGGAAACTAGCTCTGAAGTTCAATGTCGTCTTTACAATTTATTCCAAGTAGACCAAATATCAATAGATTCAAGTAGTGTTATCTGAGTTTTTGATCTTTGCGTGTATCAGTCATGATGCATAATGCATGTATGCGTGCATGAACAACATTTCAAACCCTTTCCAATATGTATATCTAAGCCTGCAAATTACAATGTAAAAGAACCTGACCTTGAATAGGTAGGCAGTAATGTATCTGTTTGGAAAAAATCATTGTCAGTTGACGCTCAAACGTTTATCATATATAATTAATATTTCAAGACATCACATACTGTAATAAGAAATAGGGTAGTTTACAGTTTGCTTTTGAGAAATTTAAACTGTATCTAATTATATTTATTGATGTAATAGGTGCAATAGCAATTAAATCACATCAACATTGTACAGAGATGATTCTCTCAACTTGTACTTAGTTGTGTATAAACAAATACCCTCTAGTAGGGAGAAGAGAATTATACTATCGCCAGTAATATTTTTTTTTAATTGGGGGGGGGGGGGGGGGGGGGGAATCATATTTTCAACATTCTGACTCATAGTTTGAACACAGCAAAACCAATGACATGGACACAGGTTGTCGTGACATAGGTGTGCATTGTCGTGACATAGAATGAACAGAGTATACGTTCCATATTTTTTGTTGAACCTGGCTCATGCATGGTATAACGTCACTAAGGTTATCGATGTCTGCGTCTGTGTCCATTTATGTCTCTCTCTGTCCTGACCCCTGCCCCTTCCCCAGGCAGCGCTATCATCAAATAGCATTCAATATTCCTACTAGTAACACTGCAATCTCATCAACTATACAAGACCCTGAGAAAGTATGCATGACTGTACAAGACCATGTAATAAATGTAGAATGTGCACAAACTATATAGGAACCTTGGATAGTATGCATGTCCTATTTTGCTTACATTTATGTAAAAGTAATTGCTAAAATTACATTAAGAAACCACAACACTTTTCATGTGCCTTTATAATACACTTGTTCATTCAAGCAAAATCCGACATGTACTTTACACGCACCAACACATCATCTATAAATCTTTAAAATATTTTGAATCAAATAATAGACTCATAGGCAATGCCTTGATACACTATGGATAAACATTCATAAATTCTAAGTATTTTTTACATAATATTATTAGCAGTTTTCATAAGAATATATCCATGTTTATCTCGTTTGCAAACTTTTAAACCTTGCGTACTAAACTCTTCATCTACAAGTACTTTGATTGTATTCTATCTTAATTCTTGGATCACGAAGGTATATTGACATTTAACTTAAAACCTAATCCTAGGCTTTTAGCCTCACTTAGATACACTGTGATATGATACAAGTGTGCCTGCGTATTGATTCTTTTGAAAGTACATACACGTGTATAGTTAGGACACTAAACTGTTATGGTTACAGTAACTGTATCTGCCAGGGCTGATACATGTATAAACAGCGAAATGAAGATTTTAAAAAATGTTGTGTCATGTTTAATTACGCAATTTAAACATAACGACATGCGATAATTTACAAGTACTGAGTGAAGAATGTTTTTCTGTTACATGATGTAATTTCATTGATGAAGTTGTCATAGTTAAAGGCAATGAATCCATCATCCGTCACTATGCTGATTTTCTTGTGTCTGAACAGTTAATTACTTTTTTCGTACACTGTAAAAAAGACATACATTTGCACTGAGACCAAAAATCAGGAGGAGTGCGGCCCCCTGACAGGGTGAAAGGTTAGCACCAGCAGACAAATTAAATCAATAATGGCAGGGTAGAAATGATGAATGTGTGTTATATTAGACACATCATATCTATCACCTAGGCATTATTCATATGCTATTACGGTTGACTGACCACAGAAGGGATACATTTGTATATATCTAGGGTGCATTACAAATTATATACCAAACACATTATAACCTTTGGAGTAACTTTATGTTTAGTGATCACTCATCACTTGTCGACTGTTTTCTTGCTCAAATGAAAAATTAATTCAAAATTGCAAGCCATGTAGTCCTGTGACCACAGATCTGGAACTGTGAATACCTACAAATGTATAGTCCTGTAACCACATACCTCACAATGATGGTGGTGGTGGTGGTGGTATTGTAAACATACTGACCTATAACCATAGGCCTGATGACTAATACCGTAAACACATAGTCCTGTCATGACCACATACCTTGTGACTGTAATCATACCATCCTGTAAAAACACACCTGGTACTGTAAACATATATAACCTCATACCTGGTGATGGTTATACTGTAGACACAGTCTTGTAACCACACAGTTCTGTAACCTACACCTGATGAGTCATATAGTCCTGTAACCTCACACCTGGTGACGTTCATACTGTAGACACACAGGCCTGTAAAGTGTAACCATACACCTGATGACAGTCATACAGTTCTGTAACCACATACTTGATGAATGTGGTACAGTAACTGCAAACATACAATTTAGTATAACCTACACCTGATGACAGTCATACAGTCCTATAACCTCACACCTGGTGACGTTCATACTGTAGACACACAGGCCTGTAACCATACACCCAATGACCATGGTACTGCATGTAAACATAAAGGTCTGTAACCATACACCAAGTGACTCTGGTACAGTACTATAAATGTGCAGTTCCATAACCATACATTGTACACATCATGAGTGTGGTATTGTGTAACCACACACCTGATGACTATGGCACTTTAGACACACAGTCCTGTAACCATAGACTTGGTAACTATGGTACAATAAAACCTCAAATTGATGAAAAAAGAACCCCCAAAGGGCCAGTAAATAAATACAATACACCTGGTACATCCTGAACAAACTGTATCATTTCTTCATAATACTGAGAATCATGATTCATATTAATAATCCAACAAATCATCTTCAATTTAATAGAACGAACAGGTAAAATCTCACATTGTAAATATTATTGTATATAAAACTTATTTCATTGCAACTTTATTTCAAACATGCACTGTTACATTGTACATATGTACCAGAGATTCCTTGCACTGGTAGTATGTTCACTTCAGTGCAATAATTAAAAACATTATTGCATATCTGCATGCAACTGATATGAGGACATGACACATGAAATCGCATGATCGTGCTGTATGATTTTTTATAATTTTTCATAGAAATTTGTAGTTTCAGATAAGCATGTGTAATAATAACAGAACCCAAAGTTCCAATGTGGGTACTCAGGGGTATTTGCACTCATTACTTGCAGTGTTTTCTGCTGCACTTTCACTCACGTGCTGGCTCAGAGAACACTGCAAGCACTCATGAATGCAAATATCCCCTGAGTATGCCACACTTGCACTCACGTGTCATGGGGTTCTGTCAAAGTATTTCAAATAAGTGTTTTTACGAGGACAAACCACCAGAAAAGTTCAACTCAGTTTACACCTTTGATTACAATATACTTTGACAAACAATTAATAATTAAAGCAAAACAAAAATTAAAACATACCCATGATAATTCATCCTAAATTTTTTTACAATTTACATCACATTAATTATTGAAAGAACAACTCATGAATATATATAAAAAAAAAAGAAATAAAACATTATATTACACCCCTGATAGCAGTATACCCTTTTAATTTTATGACAGATTAATAATTTAAATATAATATTCAGTAGAGAAATGTCAAAAGAGACATACCTTGGGCTATCGACAATACAATAATTTATGAGTTGATACCAAATTATTAATCTATATGATAATATCTATAAATATTAGCATGGCCTCACTTAATTCTATATTTCTCCTTGTATCACCTTTAAAATGATGGGTCAGTCAGTCGGTCGATCAGTTGGTCGGTCGGTAAAATTATAAAAAAAGAGAAAAAGTTTTTAAAAAGGAAGTACATTTTGGTGACACTTTCATACTTCCAAATCATATTTTAACAGTTAGTGACTTAGAAATGACACTTAAAGTCAGAAGGAAACTGTCAGTTGTTTTTATTAAAGTTCCAGCAATAAACAATAATTTGTGCTCAGATACGTGCTTTTTTGGACTGGTGCTCGCCATCTTACATTGTGGTAAACCACAGCCTCTTTTGTAGGCACCATCCAAGACGCATCGCCCTGAAGCGTTATTTCAGTGTCGCGGAAGTAATAACAGCTCTGGTTTACGAGAATGCCATGATCTTACAATCAATTTTGTTCTATTAAATTCTGCCATCGAGGGCTTCAATTTTTGAAACTCTTTCACCAGACTGAAGAAATGTGTAGTCAGTTGGGTCATGAGAAACACAGAATTACTGAAGGCTACCCTAACATATCAACCAGGTCAATAAATCGTATGTCCTTGACCATAACATCATATCCCGAAATATCCGTAATATCATTTCTACATCAAATTAATAATTCAAATAACAATTTAGGAGGATATGACCTTTCAAAATTATCAATAAACCTAAAACTGTAAATCATACCATTTTATATTCTTCTTAATTACATGGCAAATCAATAATTCAAAAGAAAAGTTGAAAATAATAATTATGTGTAAAGATCTATACCTACAATGTACATGTACTTCAAGTTTAATAACACTTACAAACGTATTGCTCTATTCTCTAGAAGAGCACATTTGTTGAATAAAAATTAACAGATCGGTATCTGTCTTTTGACGATGAACTTTTATCTTAATTTTCCAAACTATACGATAATAACTCTTCACTTGCTGGTCCAAAGAATACTGACTCCTAATTAAAATAACATTCATTAACTCTACAAAATTTTGAAAGTTAATATTATGCGACAAAATTTGTATATTTATGGTGTCTTCCTTCACATTTTGTCATGAGAGCAAATGAAAACTTTTACCAAGTAAGGTCAAAGGTCAGGTAAGTTTACCCCTAGATATATATGTACAATACATATGTACGTACGTACGTACGTACGTACGTACGTACGTACGTACAGACAGACAGACGTACAGACAGACAGACAGACAGACAGACAGACAGACAGACAGACAGACATACATACATACATACATACATACATACATACATACATACAGACATACAGACATACAGACATACATACATACATACATACATACATACATACATACATACATACATACATACAGACATACATACATACATACATACATACATACATACATGACTGTACAAATACGTTTATAACATACAATATATACCAATCACATAAGAAATCATTGCACCCAAAGCATAGATCAAGAAAATGTATAACTACGTTGAAAACATCAGAATTGAAAAAAGTTCCTTTAATTTTCTATTATCACAAATTATATTTTCCTTCATTATGTCATACACAGTTAAATATGTAACATATTTATGCATGCACCATATATCACATGTACATCTTATCACAGTCATTGGACACACACATTTTACCATGATAAGTCTGATGATAGGTGATTTCATATATCTTATGACTGTTTTTACCAATAACTCATTTTCATTCTTTCTCTCAAAAATCATGATAAATAGTATCACCATTTTGTTAATTACATTAACTAACTAACCTAGTCAAAGTTGACTGATTTCATCCCATCCATGGATGCCATGTCTGGAATTAAAAAGTTCTTCAAATCATAACTGAGGGCTTTCCAATTAAAAGTTTGATGTTTTTGATAATTTTCACATATATTAACATAAATTCAACACACAATTTTTGAAAACACTTGATATGACATCAAGGTATAACTGATAGTTATAAAGTGATTGGGATCTACATTGCCCTTAATTCTCAGTCTAAAAGTGAATATTTGATGTGTCAGTTATCTGCATTTATCAACTTCAGTAAATGTTTATTTTCTTATGAACAAAATATTCCTATTTGTTTTAATCCAGAAGTCAAATTTCACAGTTAATTGCCATTTAAAGCATGGTCACAATTACTAATGACTTTTTTTTGTTTGATTTTGTAATTTTCCATTGTCTAGTTCATCACACTTGATTTCATCAATTTACTCACTTACCCAGGAAATTGACACAAACACAGACAGACACACTAATGAACAGATCGATAGGCTGGTATTCCAATAGCTCCCTCCAGGCTATGCCTGTCGGGTGGGGGGGGGGGGGGGCTAAAAAAACCTTTTCTCATGCAGATTCCTTAATAAGATAAAAGGACCTTATTGAATTTTCTAGTTTATGATTCTTAATTGTTTAGTGTACCTCTTCCCTAATGATATGATCCTGCTACTTCCTGGGCAAATTTTCCATATGTCATTTCCACTTTATATCACAAACTGTGGCCTCTTGGTAACCATATATACTGTGTAATATACATGTAATTGTAAATTGGATTTTCAATCACAAAATGTGCTGCTTTTGATCTTTTTTAAAACTGTGAAAATGTGGTATTAAAGAATGGGATAACCCCTACCTGTCACTTTAATATACATATATTACATTACATCATACATACAAGTAGACACATCACTACATGGATTGCATTTATTGATCGGGACTGTTTCACTCGTTCCTTTATGCACTTCTTTACATCACTACATGTACAGTCACTGTAAGCATTATTACTGACTTTATATTCGTCATCACTGAGATTTCATGTGCTATATTTGTACAAAAAGAAGTGACTAGATGTCCATTCACAAAAACTATGACTTGTAAAAACCTACCAGGCAACAACATTTTGGAGTAACTGGGTAATATTTGTGCACAAAAGAAATATGCCTGGAAGTGTACATGTGACTGTCCCTCTTAAAGTCATACTTAGTAACAACATTTTTGGGGTAACTAATAAATATATAATGTATGGGGTAAGTCTATGTACGATAAAAAATATGACTACATGTCCTCTTAAAATTATACAATTATAGTGACAATCATTTTCGAGGAACTATATAATGTACATGGTATCGAAAAAAATATGACCGGATGTGTCTTTATGGAACTACTCTTAAGATCAAAGCTATAAGTGACAACATTTTTCTGTAACTATATGTAATATTCGTGGTATACGTACATTTATGCAAATCACCGGATATAATTATCACGGTTCTATTTTTGACTACTTCGAGTTCAGTGTTCACGCAGTCAAATATCAGACACAGTCATAACATATATGTGTATGGAAGGCAATTATTTCATGGGCCTGCAGTGGCAGTACTTCCTGAAGAATCTAGTGTATGGCTGTACTTTCTCGGAATCTAGTTATAGACTGAAATGGTTTCAGGCCAGGATATGTAGTTACTGTATCTGTCGCTTTTACAAGCTCAACATAAATTCTGACGAGGAAAATCCATTGAAATATGACTGAGATGGGAGGCACAATCCTCAGTTCAACTGAATCAGCCAACAACTGCGAATAGAACATTGTAAATCACTTCCTGCAATGACTGAAAGCAGCAAGTCATTTTTAACACCATCATTCGATTCTCTTTTGCTTCAAAGTGATGTACAATGTAACTAGAAACCCCTTACATGACATTTCTATCAAAAATGAGACATTTCACAATAATTCATCACAAGACCCCTCAAAGCTTGCAAAGGACTGAGAATAAGTTAATGGCCTGTACGATGAATTGCAAGCTGCTTTTGAATTAAGGGCATATGTCATATGTACACCACAAAACATCATGTCTTTATGTCCATAATGGACTTTGTTCAAAATGAAATTACGAGTGTAATCACCAGCTAATCTAACTAATACTCCTACATGACACATGCATAAAAGTAACTTTTACTTCAGGATAGCATCAAAATGCATCTTTTGAGGACAAAAGGACTCAAATCTTCACCTATTTGTGGTTTAGCATAGTGTGATTCTAATTGGAAAGTTCTTGTCATTTAAAGTTTAGATAATTTCAACCTGTTATCTTTACTTCACCTATTTTATGATTTCTAAAAAATACGCTGTCTGTGTACACTAAAGGTGAATCAAAAGCTCTTTGTATTAAGAGAACGTGAATTGCCTGTATGCTGAATAGAACATTCCAACACAAAAGAAAAAGAATCTTTTTTACTTTTCAAGACGAAGAGAAACCGTAGGTCAATAATGTCACTTACGGTGGAAGAACTGGCAGTAAAAGTTGTCACTACTTAAGATTGAGTGCTTTTGTGGTATTTTCTAGAAAGAAAAAGGACTTTATGAGGTCAAAATCTGCGCTGTTTGAGTCCCATTAGTAGAGAACAAGTAGATGGAATGAACTGTACATACATGTACATGTACATATACATGTATATCTATGCTTATAATTGGCTACTAAAGTAACGATGCACAGTACCAGTTGTCATCATTTTTTTTTTATAAATAATTTAAACCATCACTATTAAAATTGAGCCCACTTCACAGAAAGGTTTTATTACATATTAAATTTAATTTACATGAAAATTGTTCTCCAAAACTCACAATACATAAAAGTGAAATTTTATTATTTTGCATTTCATAAAACCTGGCGCCTTAGATTTTTTTTGTACATTACAGACAGACTACTAAATCTCTGATGCTACATTGATTGCAAATGATGCACAAAATTGCACATTTGCTGTTCATAAACAGTCTGCCATGTTTCTTGTTTGCTACGTGTGCTAAACTGAGCACCACATCTGCAGTAAACACTATGCGATTATATTAAATTTTACCAAGTTTTATACAGCAATTCACTTCCACATAAAAAAAACACTGGACATGAATCATGACTTGAATAAAAAAAAGAACAAGCTACTCTATCATTTTGGAGCATTTGTGTCTGACTATTACCACAATTACAAACAATAATGTACAGTTATATAAAGTAATGTTCGAATCAACTATTTCCCTTAGAAAAGCTTGCACAAAACAAGATGCAAGCCGATTTTGTACTCAATTACTAAACACTAATGTCACTGCAATCTGTCCCGCTCTTTAAACAAGATAGAAAAATCAGGAATTGACTTCAAAAGTACAAAACCAGCTAGATTGAAGAAGTGGAAATATCCCGCTGTGCTGTATATGTGTATATGGCTTCATCAAATGTTATTTGTACCTAATGGCCATATATTGCTATCTGGAGCTGACACATACAACTACATCCACGAATGCAGCAATCAATGAAATACTATCTGATGGTGTGATTACGCCAAGTGATTGTATCAAAAGGCTAGTTTTATTGGTCTACAGATGAGTGAATTTGTAGTATCTATGAATCTGTTCCATTACGAGTTTAGCATGGATATACTAGAAACATACTTTTTTTAAATGAGAGACCTGTCACTGACAGCAGTCTGAAGGGAGTGATTAGTGACTTCAAAGTGAGCAATTTTTGTTCTCTGATACAAAACGTCAAATGGATTTTAAAAAATACTCTGACTGAACCACGAATACAAAACACAGAGAGGAAAGCATTACTCTGGAAATCTCATAATACAGGATAGTTTCTATTTTCAATATGTCTCCAATATGGCATGGATGGTTTGAAGTCGTTCAGCTCTACAGTTCATCATTATTATTATTATACTTACTACCATCTAACATACAATATTTTCCTGTCACGCAGAATAGGTTTTCTATGTTGAATTATTAACAGAATACTCTGCAGCAGCTTTTTACTTTGGACAAGGAAAAAAATATATGTTGATATATGTCTGTCTGAGACATCTCATGGGATTCACTATAGATACTTTTTACGGGTTCCACACCATAGATTGAGTGAATTGGATGCTGTATACTTGTTATTAATTTTCCCCCTCTTAAAATTTAGGTCAATTAAAAAGAAAGAAATGAAAATAGTACAATGGCGTACTTTAAAGAGGCTGAGTATGTAATAGGACCAATTTGTGACTTAGGTCTGGGTATTACATTCAATCAGCTGCCCACCCACCCACCAATCCAACTATTCTCCTTCCTTCCCTTCCTCCCTCCCTTAATCTCTTCCTGCCTCCATACATATGGACAGACAGACAGACAGATGGACGGACGGACGGACGGACGGACGGATGGATGGGTGGTTGTCTGGTTGCGTGGGTGGACAGGTGGATGAGAAGACAAATAGATGACCAAAAGAATGAAACTTATACACTATAGACAGTACTAATACACATTTTACAAAAAAGAGAGCACTGTGAACCATACTTTTATAGTTCCAAAATGTACACATACACATGATATTAAAAGAACATACAATACTTTCAGGATAACCCTGAAATCAAACCTCATCAATTCTTGGGATTTAACGAACGTCAACATGGCTCCATCTGTCAGCTAAATTCGTTGATTATTAGGGGTCAAATGAAATTCATACAACATGTGAGTTGAAGGATGCTGTCATACCACTGCTGGAATCATTTTTACTGTCATTTTAACATGATAAATAAATAATTGTATGACTCAATGTTTTTACATATTTTATAGAATTATGACATCCCTGCAGATAAAGATTTTCAGCTATACATTTATGGAGATCACGTGAATATATATTTTACAGACAATAGCAAACAGTTTTGAACCATTTGGTACCTTCAAACAGTGTTTGCTAAATAAACAATTCAATAATTTATATACACTGTAAAAATACAACATCACATCTCTAGCATGCACTTCCAATGTGGTTGATTCTGGCAGCCTTACCAATCACACACTGTTAGTGTAAAAGGATGACAGCAAGTACATTGCATTGATCAAATACATACAAAAAAGTACATCATCATCATACAGCTGCAATATTATGAAAGTCAGATCTCATTTCATAACTTTTTTGTCAGAGAGTTTTTGCTGGTCAAAGATCATCTCAATGATCAAATATGGCTCCAGTCCTGGTAATTGAAATCACAGACTCTATTAGAGTAATGTTTTGAACTGTGACTACTCTTTATTACTGTTTATTGAAACAGCCTAATTACATGAATCAAATGAAAGTTTATTTCATAACTTATCATAAAGATATTGGAATACAGTAAATAGGGTTTTGTATCTGCAAAGTGGAGACACTAACAGAAATTTACATGAGTGCCATCAAACAAAGACAGACAGACAGATCAGACAGACAGACAGACAGACAGACAGACAGAGAGACAGACAGACAGACAGACAGACAGACATACATACATACAGACAGACAGACAGACAGACAGAGACAGACAGACAGACAGACAGACAGACAGACAGACAGACATATATATATACACACACACACACAAACACACACACACACACATACATACATACATACATACATACATACATACATACATACATACATACATACATACATACATACATACATACATACATACATAACTTCACTTTGACACGATTTATTTCAATACACTGCACACATGACTCAATGAGCTAAAATAAAATGTTAAAGACAAAATAATAGCATAATAAAGATATTCATCTGGGCATATTACCACATTAACAAGGGTGATTTATATAATATAACGTTCACATTCTTTAAAACGGCATTCTCATGGGAAGTATACATACATTGTATATATAATCATTTTCAATATAACTGGATCAAATGGAGTTGAGCAGCAGACCACCTGTTTCCTACATATCTTAGTTTGACTTCTGTGCAGTCTTTAATTCCCATAGGGTATTTCATTTTTATAATTGACAAAATCATATTAGACATGTATCCATTTGTCAGACTTTCATTTTTATAATCCCTGGACGGCCATGATTAATAGCAAAGACCGGCAAATAAGAATGATATTCAATATCAATTCCAAAGTATACAAGTACTGACTACGCCATAAAAACTGTTCAATACAACACAACACTGGTAATTATCATTCCCTGGTGTAGGTGTATGTGTGTGTGAATGCACATGGTATGATCATATGCAGGTTGTAAATAACACAATCTATGAATATTCTTCATCAATAAATAACACTGCTCTGACTGATACTTAGTGAAAAGTGCCCTTCACTAGGGATATGATTTATGCACACAGGAGTTAATATGACAGCAAGTTAGCCTTAAATATTAGGTTGAACGCACTCCAATTTACTGGAATGCACAGAATACATACACACATTAATCTATATACACTATGTTTGTCCACTTGCCAAGGCAAATGTAGAATATAAATAACTAAATATTGAAAGAGTAAAGACGAAAAATACATTTCTAGGTCAAATTCAGAAATGAATAAATATTTACACATGTACATGTATGTTAAGATTACACTGTGACAGTTACCTGATGTATTTTGCATTTTGCATAATAGTAACTATAATTTGTAAAGATTCATGTGATCAGGTATGCTACTGAAATAAGACTCGCACTTTGTACACTACTTTCTTTGCATAATAATGAGGTAATTTGCATATCAGAAACTTACATTGATAATAATGAGTAATGTCTTTTTGTATTAAAGCAAAAAATAAAAAACACCATCATACTACTACGT
The DNA here is from genome assembly GCF_964340395.1 of Glandiceps talaboti. NCBI lineage: Eukaryota > Metazoa > Hemichordata > Enteropneusta > Spengelidae > Glandiceps > Glandiceps talaboti. The sequence goes on from NC_135549.1 coordinate 16,375,700, forward strand.
AAACTTACCGGTACATGTATCAACAACTCACTAAAAATAATACTTATTTTTCATTAACTTCTGGAAAAAACTTCAGATCACTAATACTACTTTTTCTACCTAACGTATATTTGTGTATGTATTTAAATACATTTAATTGCAATCTACTTCTGCATGATTATTACTAATTATCATAGTAGGATAAACCTTGACAACATGTAGCTTGCTGCTTTATTTCTGAGATGTGTACAATGGCTATATACAAACAATAATGTGTTATTAGTATGTACATGTAATTTATGAGGATAAATTTAGTCACAAAGCTTACTATTAGATAAACAAAAGTCATGAATTATGATTTTTTTTTAATAGATTTAATATCATGGTTTAACATCTGGCTATAAGTGTGATTATCATGTTATCGATGATGATGATGATAGTAATAATAAGACAACACTTTAAAATAACAGGTCAAAACTTGACCATAAAATTTTTAAGTATTTTTCATTAAGTGTTTTATTCACACTGACCTGTTTTGTTATGAAGATAATCAGAAAATATGACTCAAACATAAATATAAATCACATAGATAATGTGTCACTTTCACTGTGGTCGGTAACAATGTCACTGTAAGTTTTTATCACTGTCATTAATCATGTACATCGTGATATCTGTCACACTATAGAACTTGGAGTAAACCTTTTGCCACTGTTATTCATGTTTATCATCAAGTCAGATGTTACATTAAAGATTAAAGCATCAATGCCAACCCTTCACTCACTGGTATTCAAAACTTGTCTACTTACTTTGTCAAACAAAATGTCGAAAACTAACATTTTTGAATCACTATATCAGCAAAATTTGAAAACCTCAAATATAGAAACAACTATCTGTAGTGGACAGGGTATGAGAAAGGAAATGTTCTCACACATAGGTTGGAATGATTCAAAACAAAATGTTTGGTATCTGTAGCGGGCAGGATGAGAAACAAGATGTTCTCACATACAATACAATGGAATGATTAAAAATGTCAATGCTTGCTCTCTGTAGTGGGAAGGATGACAAAAGAGATGTTCTCACACTTATTAAGATGGTGGAAAGATTCAAAATTCAATGCTTGATATCTGTAGTGTGCAGGATATGAGAAAGAAGATGTTCTTACGTATAACACAGTGGAATAATTCAAAACTGAATGCTAGATATCTGTAGCAGGTAGCATATGAGAAAGGAAATGTTCTAAAACATAACATGGTGGAATGATTCAAAACTGAATGCTTGATATCTGTAGCGGGCAGGATATTAGAAACGAGATGTTCTCACACATAAATAATACAGCGGAATGATTCAAAACTCAACACTTTATAGAATGACAAAATATGACAATGATGATGATGATGATGATGATGATGATGATGATGATGATGACGACTACGAAGACAACGACGATGATTATGATGATGCCGATGATGATGACAATGACAACAATGACGACGACGACGACAACAACAACAACAACATACAATGCATTTCTCTGACATTTGACATAAATACAGAAATAATCAACTAACAAATGCACCAGATGTAACCATCCAGCATGTATGATATTTAAAAAGGATTGATCCTTGATGGAGTAAAACCTACTAAAAGAATACAGCTACAGCTGTTATCATTTTCTATTATCAGATTATTCAGACTAACCAAGACACTTCATTTTACGAAGTAATCTTGCATTCTTACGAGGACAAATTCATTCACAGCTGTTCTGGGCCAAACACTTTTCTGAATTCGGACTCTTTTCGTTAAATATCATGAGGGGAAAATAGCATTGTAGTGATACATTCCAGACGACATCGTGGCATCAAAAAGGTGTTTTGTATTTTCATATTCATTCCTGTGGCAAACCAATATTCATCAAAATTCAGGACATCTTTTAAAGATATGAGAACAGGTGTCTAATCTCTTTCATTCAATTTGAGTGAAAACTATATTATCACTGACACAAACAAAACATGATATGGTAACTGTAATCTGGCAAGACATTGTGCATACAATAGTCAGCTGAAGTCAAAATTTATGGCACAGAAAGGTTATGAGATAGTTTGCATGAATCACATTGCATGTAAACCATGTTATACATAGTTCACTGTACAAACTACTATACACACTATAGTCTGATCCGTATTTATACATGACTGGAAAAAAAAGTTGGCTATATGGCTTGACATTGTTGTTTGACAGAATTAGCCTGTATGCAGATCACCAACTCTCTGAGGCTGTCACAATAAAAACATCACTGAATTTAGCAGATTTCATAGTTTGTATGATAAAACTGGTGTAGCTCAGTGTGCACTAAACTACACTCATAGTAAGTAATCTAATGCATATTACATGACCATGTACAAAATGTATAAAACCAAAGACACACAATAAAACAGCACTAGAAGCAATTCATTACAGATTTCACTGGGCAAGTCAGACAAAGTAGAATAGTACAAAAGCCAGAGTATGGTCATGTCATTTTCTTATGTCAACATCACTTTTCATCACATCAGTTTTGTTGTACATGTAAGTGCCCTCTTTGTCAGGATAAATTTTAAACTGTAAACACAACTTATGCTGTTAGGTAATGGGATATCACACTCATTACATTCTGGCTGCCTCATAAACGTTCCTTCAGAGAAATCATTACATGCCGTCATTGTACCTATTTTGATTGTGCTACGAATTTTCTACCTTCATTTACGCATTTGTAAAGAGACTAAATCTGAGCAGCAAACAACCTTTCACAGATTCTTGGATTCTATTCTTTATGGAAACTGATCCTTTGAAGTAATCATGATTAAATGTACCAACGGGAATCAAGCAAACAGACAGTCACACTCACAAATTACTGCACACGTGTCCATCCATACATACACGATGTTGTTTTCATAATGTCAAATTCTTTTTGACATATCAAGCAGTCAACTTGTTACCACTCACTTTTCGCTACACTTCGAGTTCTTTTTACAAAACTCTGACATACATCATTCAAATACTACAGCGTGGTATGATGAAGAGTTTCAATCAATACAAAAAGTCATTTTCATATTTACAGTTTGATCATACATGTACACATAGCACTCAACTTGCTGTGTACCTTTCAAAAACCTCTAAATTGGCTGGAGCTACGTAACATGTATAATCAAAACTACACTAAAACTTGACAGACAAAAACAATCTCCTAACAACTGACAATGCTGTCTGTCTGAAGCCTTTCAAGAAAGAATGTGACAAGGCACGCCTTTGCCTTCCAAAATGCATTTTATTCTACATCCGAGAACACATGGCGACTGCCAGATTAGACAAAATGTAGGAAAGCTGCTATTTATAAACTAAGACTTGGAGATTAGAAGGAATCATGGAAAGACACTATCTTTATCCTTCAGGTCAGTTGAATAGGCATGAGGCAGTAGGTAGACAAACCCAAGGGACAATCCTAGATCAGAAGGGATCACAGTAAAGCTACTATTTTTATCCTACAAGGTCATACTGAAAAGACACGAGTTGTCAGATCAAATCTTTTTTCATTACTTTCACCTGAAAAAGTTATTCATTCGTAACAAAAACTGTGAGATATGTGATTCACCACTTACTGTTTAAAGTAATCTATACTTCATATAAAGCTCACTGAATTACAATGACATTTTATATTAAGGCAGATTGCACCTATAATAGCATTGGACCAATTTTGCAACTACAAAAATCGAATTTAAAATCTCTGCAAGCTTAGCCATATGAAAGGTTGTTCCTGGTCCTATTATTGAAAAATTTAAATAAATTTGGGCTCACCATCTTGTTTTAAAGGTAATCAACTTTTTTTTTTTCTCTTAGTATTCAAACTGTATTCGGCGGCCATATTGGATTCTGAAATGGCTGAATTTTGAAATCACTTTGACTTCTACTTCAAAAATTTGTACAGGAACTCCCATTTTTTCTTATTTTAACTGAGAATGGGTTTGAGTTTCCTTATAAACATAACAGAAAAAGTATGTGATTGTTTTTTCTGAGATGCAGCAAATTTTTTTCCCTATACAATATGCTGTTGTCCTGCTGAATGACTTTGTATGTCTGTTTCTTTACTTGGATTGTTGCTTCTTCCATAAATTCCCTTTAATTTAACAAATGAGAATTGTCTGATAACATGATATTATTACTTGTGTAAGTACATTACACTTATCTACCCCTGATGTCACAAAGTTTTAAAACAAAAATAATACTATTTTGTCATTTATTTTTTTTCAGAATATTCAAAATTATACATAAATACAGCTCAATCGTTTGCAGATATTTGGCCTCGTTCCATAAAAGCAGCATTTTAAATGCCAATAATTATTGCCAATTTTTTTTTAACCTTACAGTATTATCTGTTTGATGTAAATTCTCAGTTGAACTGGCAAGATGTGTGAACATTGGTCAAATACTTTCAATCAGAAACAGAAAATTAAAGTCAATGTAATGTTCTCTTTTCCAACTGAACAACAGTAACAGCTGTTACCATCCAAGCTGTCCTCAAATGAAAATACCTGACAATGACAAATAATAAATTACATCATACACCACCTGTAGCTGTCTGGACAACAAGCACAATAGGGCGCAAGATGACATTTAACTTTGTGGTAGTTTATTAATTGACACTGCAGTTGCTACATGGTTGATACTTGTAACAGCTACATGTACATTGTACATGGCCAACTTCATCTGTTTTAAATTAAAGAGTAAAACCCTTAAGAAACTTGAACACCTTTTTGTTATATATAGTACATACATGTGTGTGTGTGTGTGTGTGTGTGTGTATGTGTGATACATACACAAAAGATGGTTGAACAGTCACCTATACATGTTGTTATCCATATTTTTGTCTGGTATAATTACAAATTGTATAAATGCACATGCAAACATGTGCACACACACGCATGTATGCACGCACGCACACACGCACACACACACACTACACCATACTCTAACTCTAGTGAATGTAAATTAGGACACATGCCTGTCACAGGTGTCCATCTCCTTGGACTTAAGTAAAAACCTTGAGTATGACAGATAGACAAGTACAAAATTAATAACGAATGATGTCCACATTCCAACAGCTTATAACTCTTACACTACATTACACCTGACACACAACAGAGACAAAGAAAAGTCATCTCACGTGTATGAGTCCACCAGAAAATGTCATCGCTTCCCAAGAGGAGCAGAAACCTTTCCACATACATGTAATGGGGAAAAGATACATACTGTACTAGCCATTAACTACTTTGTCTTCATACATCCACACACACACACACATTTCCATTTGAAAACCCTTGTGACTATACTTACAGCATACTACCACGAATTTACTAACTTGAAAAACGGAGCTGAAGTGAACACCATCACGTTGTCAAGATTTTAGTCACATGGTGTTGTTGATGGATTTGGGGGATTAATGTTTCTGTTGTAATTGGAATAAAACTGGCTTCAGATGAACTGCCATGAATAATATCAAATAGTCAAAGTCCCAAGACATCGAAAACTCCAAAGTGAACAAACACAAAATGAAACGTATCATTCACTGGGGGTGGATGGGTCAAAAGTTGACCAGAATATCCATCAACTTTGATGTATTTATTCTCCGCTAGCTTTAAGTAGAAAGACATGGTCTATCCTGTCCACTGCATATCACTACACACTAGTGACTATAGGCACATCAACTTTTTCTATCATGACTGATACATGTACTTTAAAGCCCAATATTTGAGTCCCACATTCTCATATTATGGCATCTCATCAGTTTCACTATAAGAATTTGCTAGGATCTTTCCTTTGTTCAGTAAAAATCTTTTCAATAGCTCGGCCAGACGACTATTTTACTCACCACAATGTTAATCCTATTCTAACTGGGTTTCTAACCAGTTTTTCTTTCATTAACTTGCAGACAGCAGAACTATCTTGTTCCTGATCATTGCTTGGTTATCTACACATTTATGTCAGCAAAACTGGTCCACTACAAAAGACTTTTCACATGATTTAGACGAAAATCCTGGAAATTTTTCTTCAAAAAATATCACTCTAAACTTGTCTTCTATTCTGGATAGTAGAAAGGTACGTCAAAACTATCGTAAGTACATGTTGGAAATGTTGATATTTCAGGTGGTAGTCCACAGGTGTTGATTTGTGGTTGTGGGTGGTGGTGTGGGTGGTACTTGTAATGGTGGTAGTAGTGGTATAATTGGTAGTACTACTAGTACTTCTGTCAACATGTGAAGCAGTAGATGACCAACTGTGCTACATTCATTCTATGTTTAAAGCTGTTACAGTATAAATTTGTATTACAGAACTGTTGAAATATTTCTACATCTATTAAATACATGGTCAAAACTATGATCAATCTAACAAAAATCCAAAACCTCAAATTACAAATCATGTATAGCTGTCAAAACTATCTATCACATGTAGCAAAAAATCAACACTTCAAATCATAATTACATATATCATAATACCACACAAGTATTGAATGAATCATAACATTGTCAAGTCACGTTAGCACCAATGCTGATATATTTCCAAAAATGTGACCTTCACCCTTTGTTAATGCAGTTCAAAATTACAGCTGTTTATACTGCCTTTTATTAACAA